>NC_136274.1:84136717-84364217 GCF_964187855.1 Myxine glutinosa
GCTATTAATCCGTTCCAGCCTCAAAAAAAAAACACCAATTTTTTTTGTTAGGTGCTTTTAAATAACAAAAATGTACTTTATAAATAACAAATAATGTATAAACAAGCACGACCTCGTATATACTGTACATAATACAAGAGAATGTAAAGAAATAAACTGGTTTTATTAAGCAGAGGAGAAGAGCATGCCAGGTGAGGTGTGCGTGTTGTCGACTTGGCGAGGCAGTACGATCGTACTCCTTCTACGATATGTACGATTTTGAAGCAGAAGGAGTCCATAAAGGCTATAACGCCAGCCAAGGGCGTTACGATTATTTCAAAGCTCCGGACCTCTATCCATGAAGATATGGAGAAGTTGTTGTTTGTGTGGTTGAAGGAGAAGCAGCTCGCAGGAGATACCGTGACCGAGAGCATCATGTGTTTGAAAAGATTGAAACTCGGATATCGAGCACGGACCACGAGGTGTTTTTTCTTTTTTCTTAATCTCGGTTTCAGTGAACTTTTGCTCTGTGCTCACGTGTACTGTACCTGTACCTGTAATGGTACGTCAGAGGATGGCACCTGTTGTCATCATATTAAGTGCAAGATGTTCTGCATCGTAAGTTGGTACACCGTGGTCTTTCGGCGGTGTTTAAGCCGGCCGTCTTGGCTTCTGTCACCATTGGCATTGAGTCTTTCGATGTAGGTAGGTCGTTGTGTGCCGGTGCCTTGGCCGAATTCCTTCATTGCTGCATTGTTAGCTCACCTGGTTTTTTATACCACATCTTTGGTTATCGGACCAGCGAATGACGTCATCTCCAAAGTATGGCTTATTCTCACTTGTCTTGGACGATCTTCTACTTCTAGCCTTCCACCGTGCATTTGGTGTCCACTGTACTTACTGTACAGTGCCTGGTAAAATTGATGTAATGGGTTTTTGACCGTCAACGCCATGAACCGTCATGAACCGTCATGAACCGTCATGAACCGTCAACGCCATGAACCGCTAACACTCAAAAGCCCATTTATCGCGCCTTATAAAGCAAAACGCAAACCGAAAGCCATGCCTCTCAAGCGAGGCGTGCTTCCGTGGTCACGTGATCCACAGGTGTAGCTCATTATACCCGCACGCGCGACACGCTTTGGCGGTCACGTGATCAGCCACTCTGGAGGCGGGGATCCCCGCCGATGACGTCACCGGCTGGAGCAAGGAGATTCCTCGCTCATGTATTTCGACGATTGCGTGTTTTATATCCAAGCAGAGATGCTTTCACGGCAAGATAACCACGTGACCGGAACCGGAAGCCACAACCGGAAAATTCAAAAAAATAAATTTTTTGAGCTCGTACATCGGATCTCGGCTCGTATCCCAAAGCAACAAACCGCCCGAGCGACGGCTCGTATCCCGAAAAACTCGTACGTTGGGGCACTCGTAAGCCGAGGTACCACTGTATATATATGTATATATATATATTGTTACGGACCGCGGATAAGGTGTTGATTTGCCAAGCGGATGGTGGCCACGGCCCGAACTATTTAACAATGACCAAGACCCGATTCCTTAAACATGGGCCAAATCGTGCCACAGATATTCAATGGGGAAAAGACAAAGGCGACACGGATGTGAAGAAGAGGAAGACAGAAGTAGGAAATACGAATATAATTTATTTCTATTTACAGGACCAAAGAAACCAAGGAAGAAGGAAGGATAATAAAATAAAGACAGAAAGAGGGACGGACCAGAAGGACACAGTGAAAATTAGCTTACCTATGCAGTCTTAATTATAATCCTGGACAGAACAAACAAAAGACGGACTCACACGAATGGGGAAATTGCAGGCAGGAATGGTCGGAAGGAGGAATAGCTTGGCGGGAGAGGAAGGTTCAGCAGGGATCGGTCGGGCTGGAAGCGGACAGCCGCCGTCAATCCTCGAGCTGGGATCGCCAAAACCGCCGCGGTTCCAAACTGCACGGCGAAGCTCCTCCGGTGCACCGTGCGCTCTCCAAAGCTGCCCCTTTGAACTCTTTCTTGGCACCTCTGTGCAACTCTCACTTGGCACTTGTTCTACTTGGCACTTGTTCTACTTGGCACTTGTTCTACTTGGCACTTGTTCTACTTGGCACTTGTTCTACTTGGCACTTGTTCTTCTGCCGTATCTCTGACTCTCTTCTGTCTCTGGCACACTTGTTGCAACTGCAACCACCTTCGACTCCTTCTCATCACCGTCTCTCCAAAGGCTTCCGCGTGCACTTTTTATAACCCCGCCACCGATCAAGCCGCCGGCCTCCAAGACACGCCCCTCGGTGAGCTCGCCTCGGCTCTGATTGGTCGGCACGGGCCCTCTGGCTCCACCCTTGATGACGATGGGCGGCACGCCCAGGATTCGGCAGCTCCTCCCCCTTCTTCTCCAAGCCTACCTCGTGGCTAATGGAGTCGCGGTGAATGCAGTTGGCAATTGAGGCTTTATTAAATGAAAATGAAAGGGGATCTATTTATTTGAATTCGGTGCAATGGAGTGTCAATTAATGGAAGACACGGCTTTAACCTACATAGAATAAGGAAATAAACTACCAACAAGGAGGAAATCTATGATTGGCAAAACGTGATTGTTTATGACCTAATTACGGGACGCACTTTGACCTTTATACACAACTGGAGGAAGGAGGGCGATATTTTTACAACAATCTACACAACAATAAAAAACACAATCCTCATTTCCACAACACTATATATATATATATATATATATATATATATATATACACTGAAACGCAAAAGAAACTTACCACCTTTGAAACCTTTAAATATCAACAATAACACTGCGTGTAATAAATGTGTGAACTTATTTGTGGACAATTGTGTCCTCACTATCAGACAAAACGGTCACGGATGGTCACTTGAACCTTCAATGGTCACTTCATAGCACAGCTGTTGAACAGCCGTTTTGACTGTCAGTGATTAGCCAAGGGGTACGGGATGATTTTAATGAGCTGCACGTGATGTCTTGATATTGGCTTTAAAAAGGCCAGTGCAAAATGGGCATTTCAATCAACATGCCACGATTGTCAAGGGATCAACGGCAGCGTGCCCTGGGCATGCTGCAAGGCGGACTGAGCTACCGTGAGGTGGCACGTCACCTTGGCTGTTCACACCAGACGATATTGGCCCTGGTGGACAGAGACACCCTCCACAACTCTGCAGATAACAGACCTCGATCAGGGAGGCCAAGAGTCACCACTGCAAGGCAGGACAGGCAGATGGTCCGAAGTCACCTGCGGGATCGATTCCGTCCAGCATCCCGCACTGCGGCAGAAACTCCGGGGCGTGCAAACCCACGGATCTCCAATGATACTGCACGAAGACGACTGCATGACTATGGTCTGACTGCCAGAAGACCATACAGAGGCCCCGTGATGACGGCTGCCCATCGCCGCAACCGACAGAGTTACCATCATCAGCGCGGCTAGCGGTTACACAGCCGTTATCACTCGCGTAACTTGATGCACTGTACGCGATTCGGCCTCAAGCTCAACTCAGCGTTACTTTATATTAGCGCGTATTCTGGTTCATGCGCGTCTTTCTTCACTCGCGTATCTCTCAAAGTTCTCTTCGGCTCACCGCGCTCCTTCAACTCTCGAGTCCGTTGACGCTCTCCACTCGCAAGTCATCTCTCATCAGTCCTCTCATCAGTCCTCTCGGGGGCTTTGGGCAACGCTTATATAGATATGCCCCGAACCTCCTCGAACCTTCCAACCACGCCCTGTGACACAGTGCTGCCGCCACACTCTCTGAGCCCTGGTTGGCGGCTCGTGCTTACCGTCAGCTCCTCTGCCGCCCCTCATTCGGCCCCACCCCGACCCTCCTAGGCCTGCCTCGTGTTAATTCGCTGAAAATGAACCAAAGTCAGCGCAAAGGGGCATGAGGCTAGGGAGGCGGGATAGTCAGTAGAAGTAGGACCTATTCTCCTTACTCTACTCAACGCAGAACTAACATAGGAAAAGGACGAAGCTCACAAATACTAAGAGATAACTATACTATCGCGAGGCTACATGTTGCTTGTGTGACTAACTATGAGGGGGAAATTTTAACCTTTGTTATACTGACTGTGCAAAACTCAAAACCGCAACAATATATATATTGTTGCAGATCCCGGGTTTCGTCGATTTACTAAGGGGGGTTTATGCCCTGCTCCCCCTCAAACTCTGGGTCCACTGAGGCTGCCGTCCACGACTAATTTCGTGGTTGCCGGATTGCTAAGCAATTCCGATCGCCAATTTCCCAGTCACGCGCCAAAGAGTTTACTGGTCAATATTCCCAAATACCTTCAAGACACGTGACCGGAGAAACTGGGGATCGAACCCTCGCTTCCACACACCTTATTCAATTTCGTGCCGAGCGGATTTGCACGGTGTGGAAAGCGGCATTACCTCACGAGATTTATGGACCTGAATCTAGCCAAATTCGGTCTCGGATGATGCTAGGCCAATGGCGAAAAGACTTATCTGAACAGGTTGGAAAGTAACCAAATGTGCAGCCTTTTATTTTGAAGGCACAGAGAATAGACAAAAGATACAGCTTATCAAGTCTTACCTAATAATAAACCCCACTGGTGCCTTCACACTCTGACACACTCACTCAGGGAATAACACTCTGGTTAAGGGCGTACCGATGTACGTGCTGGGATTGCCTCGCAATTGCCACGTGGTCTGGTGTGCGCAGTTCGCAGTTCAATACCCGATCTGGACGTACAGCCTGGATGAGGTAAGGTCCGAAGGACGAACCGCCACCTTGAAGTTGGCACGGACGAACTTCAGCACAGGTAGATGAACTTCAGCGCAGGTTGATGAACTTCAGCGCAGGTGAGTCGTGTAGAAAGCCAACACTTGCAGGTCAGCCGGATGGCGCAAGAGATCGGCGCAGAAGCGATGGGTGTCGACGAAAACACAAAGGCCAAAAACGTGTTGTGGGAGATACGAAACAGCAAGCGAGGTCTCGTCGTGGGTGTGGCGAAAAGGCAAGAGTTCAGAACAGGAGGTCGTAGCGCAGCAAAATCCCAAAAGCAAAGAGAATGAAAATGCGCTGGACAGGGGTTTTATCAGACCCGCCCACACCTCGAAAATGTTCCACAGCCTCCTATTGGCTGAGGTTGGTCACGTGCCGGGGACATGTTCCCGCCTCCTCATTGGTCACGTGGGCTTCGCTTTTGGCCACACCTTCCTGCTCATTAGTAATGGCTTCTCCCAGCCACACGAAGGCTTGACATCCTGCTTAACTTCAACACATATTGGTCTTGATTACTACACAATGGGAAAGGGCTAATCTTTACATTCAATAAGACATAACTAACTAATGCAGGCTACATGTTGTCATGCAATTAACTATAGGGGGTTTGCATTTATGGCACAACCGCAACACTACCCCCTTCTCTCACCGAGACTCGACCCGAGTCGTCCACATGGAGCGGCTGGGGTGAGCTGGCATTCATTTAACATTACTATTAGTGTGACACGTACAGTCACGTGAAAAAGTAAGTACACCCCATGTAAAGTTTTGACTTTTTCATCATATTTCAACATACAGCTATTTGATCTTCATTTCAACAATATTGATAGATAAAGGTGATATAATATAACAAATATCATGAAACATTTACATTTTGTAGTCCATTGTATAATTTAAATAAACATAAATGCAAATTTTGCATGTGGAAAAAGTAAGTACACCCCCACATTTATCACTACTTCAAATACCTAAAATTAGAATCAGGTGCACCAGCTCAGGTGCAAATTATTAGAACATCGTTAGAGAGGATCTTGGAGGAACCTGTCTTATTTCAACCTCAGACATTTAGTTTGGTTTGCTCTTTGTCGTTGAAGTGTGCGGCGTCACCATGCCTCGATCAAAAGAGCTCTCTGAGGCCTTCAGAAAGAAGGTTATAGATGCCTACGAGTCTGGGAAGGGATTTAAAAAGATCTCCAAACAATTTGAAATCAATCATTCGACTGTCCGGAAGATTATCTACAAGTGGAAAAGATTCCAAACATTGGCCAACTTGTTCAGGCCAGGCCGCCCCAGCAAGTTCATCCCGAGAGCAGACCGCAAGATGCTGAAAGAAGTCTCTAAGAACCCCAGAATGTCATCACGGGACCTACAGGTAGCTCTTGCCACTGTTGATGTCAAAGTGCACGAGTCTACCATGAGGAAGAGGCTGCACAAATTTGATCTACATGGGAGGTGTGCCAGGAAGATAACCTTTGCTGTCCAGAAAGAACATCAGGGCAAGACTAAAGTTTGCCATTGAACACCTTGGCAAAGACCAGCACTTCTGGAACAATGTGCTCTGGACAGATGAGTCAAAGGTAGAGCTATTTGGCCACAGTACCAGAAGACATGTTTGGCGAAAACCAAAGACAGCATTTGACCACAAGAACCTGATACCAACTGCAAAGCATGGTGGTGGAAATATTATGGATTGGGGCAGCTTTGCTGCATCAGGGCCTGGGCAGCTCACCATAATATAATCCACTATGAATTCTTCATTGTACCAGAGGGTGCTTGAGGATAATGTGAGGTCATCTGTCAGGAAGTTGAAGCTCAACCGAAGGTGGACCTTGCAACATGACAATTACCCGAAACATACCAGTAAATCCACCAAGGAATGGCTGAAAAGAAAGAAATGGAGGGTTCTGGAATGGCCAAGTCAAAGCCCGGATCTAAATCCCATCGAGATGTTGTGGGGGGATTTGAAACGAGCTGTGCATGCAAGAAACCCCTCAAACATGGCACAGCTGAAAGAATTCTGCATGGAGGAGTGGGCAAAAAGTTCTCCCCAGTCGATGTCAGAGACTGGTAGACAGTTATCAGAAACGCCTACTTGAGGTCGTTTCTGCCAAAGGGGGCAATACCACCTGTTGGAGCCAAGGGTGTACTTCCTTTTTCCACATGCGAAATTTGCATTTATGTTTATTTAAATTATACAATGGACTACAAAATGTAAATGTTTCATGATATTTGTTATATTATATCACCTTTATCTGTCAATAAAGACAGATCAATATTGTTGAAATGAAGATCAAATAGCTGTATGTTGAAATGAAGATCAAATAGCTGTATGTTGAAATATGTTGAAAAAGTCAAAACTTTACATGGGGTGTACTTACTTTTTCACGTGACTGTATATATATACATATATACATGTATACATATATACTATAATAATAATGGGTGCTCTATATAGGATAAAACCCGTCAGTATGTGAAGTTTTTTTTGAACTGTATGAATCAAATTGGTGCCCCTTTATATGAACTTTTCTGGAGCATTACTTGGTTCCTCCTATGAACACAGCAGTACAGCATACACAAGAGATTTTTTGAATGTCCCTTCTTTTCTATTGTTTGGCATTTTCTACAACCTTTGGAGAGTCCCTTCTTTTCTATGCTTTGCCACATTGCCTTTTCTATACCCCGAGCATTTTCCCCAATAATTACTCCTGGAGTCGAAATTTTTCTATGTCAATGCGGTCAATACACCTTCATTAGGCATCAGATATGAAGCTTGTAGCTAAGTTTCATCAACATTGTGTGTAGTTTTGGAGAAAAGAGCAAATACCTATTTTGGGGGGATCAAAAAATCCCCCGTAAGCACTCTAAATGAGCGCAGATTTTGAATCCGTTTTGAAAGCCATTGATTGGATGTATTGGCCGATGTATATTCCAAGTTTCAGCCAGTTTCAATGTACACTGTACAGCATTTGAGACATGAGCGCCAACACATTTTGGGCGGACGGACGGATGGACGGACAGACACTAATGTGAATTTGAGGGTTTTCTTAATAAAACCCAAGAATGCGGAAACAGACATTGCTGAAATTTGGAACATATTACCTCGACATACAAAGCATTTACTTCTGAAATTTGCAGACAATTTCGTCCAGTAGAAGCCGATAAACGAATTTTCAGTCCTGTGTTAAAGCTGCATACAGAGAAACCATCCCATATAAAGGGAGGGGCGTGTTGTGCCTTCACTTGATTATATATTGTATTGTGGGGGTTACCCCATTGGGACATAATCGACAGGCACGGGACCAGTGGGTCTATTGATTGTATGGGCGTGGCGTGCGCTCGGTTGTTGGGGCCACGCCCCTTTAAGAGTGAGTTGCGTTATAAAAGATGCGTGAGTTCCGGTATGTGTTAGTTCTGTTGGAATAAAGGAGCTTTGATCAAGCTACGAAGTGTCTCACCCTCTCGTTATCCGCAACTCCTACATTGGTGACCCCGTCTTGCTCTCAAACGTTTTCGGAGCTTCAAACGAACGTGGCGACAAGCGCAGTTTCGATTAAACTGCCGGAGTTTTGGGAGCGACAAGCTGCCGTTTGGTTCGCACAAGCTGAGGCCCAATTCGCCATTCGAAGCATTTCTGCAGACGACACGAAGTATTATTATGTCGTGTCTGCGCTCATCGGCTCCACTGCGACCAGAGTGTGGTGAGCCTTCTTCAGGATCCTCCGAAGGGACGCACGTATGAGACGCTAAAGGCGCTGCTGCTCGTAACCTTCGAGCTCACTGAGGCCGAGCGCGCCCGCGAACTACTTTCTCCACCCGGGCTGGGCGACTCCCTGCCGTCGGAGCTTATGGACCACATGTTGTCTCGACTGGGCAGCCACCGACCATGTTTCCTCTTCAAAGAACTGTTCCTGCAACAGCTGCCAGGTCAGGTACAGACAGCCCTGGCCAACCCGTCTGTTAAGGATTTCCGCGCCCTGGCCAGGGAAGCAGACAAGTATTTCTCCGCCAGCCAGCGATGTAGTGCGGACGCATGGGACCCCGGCCCCGTCGAGCCTGCGCCACTGGTGGACACCGTCGCGGCCGCCATTGCGGCCCAGCGGCGGAAGGCCCCAGGCTTGTGCTTTTACCACGCAAGGTTTGGGCCCAAGGCCAAGGCATGCCGGCCACCCTGCAGCTTCAGCGGGTCGGGAAACGGGATGGCCGGCGCTCGTTAAATGCCATGAGCGTCGGCCGTTCGGGCAGTTTGTTGTTCATTTCGGACACCGACTCCGGACGTCGTTTCCTTTGCGACGCAGGGGCCCAGGTGAGCGTTCTACCTGCGTCGGCATTGGACCAGGAGGCCGGGAGTCACAGCCCCTCCCTGGAAGCCGCCAACGGCAGTGCTATTCAGACTTTTGGCAAACGGACCGTGGTACTGTGCTTGGGCGGGCAGCGGTTTACATGGGATTTTGTCACGGCGAAGGTGTCCACCCCCTTGCTGGGCGCTGATTTCCTCTGCACCAACGGCCTATTGGTGGATGTTAAACATCGGCGGCTCATTAATGCGAAGACATTCAGTTCTCTTCCATGCTCGCTGAGTGGGTCCGCCTCGACGAGGCTCGCGTGCACGCTCTCGACCTCAGATTAGTTCACCCACCTCCTCACCGAGTTCCCGGGCCTTACACGGCCCACCTTTTCAGCCGTTGCCGTCAAGCACGGGGTGGAGCATCACATTCCGACCACCGGCCCGCCTGTCTACGCCCGGGCTCGACGCCTCAACCCGGGGAAACTCGCTATCGCAAAGGCGGAGTTCGACACTTTGGAGCGTCTAGGCATCGTGTGACGGTCCGACAGCCCGTGGGCCTCGCCTCTCCACATTGTGCCGAAGCCGGGAGGCGGTTGGCGCCCGTGCGCTGATTATCGCCGCCTTAACGACGCCACTACCCCCGACCGCCACCCAATCCCGCATATCCAGGATTTTTCTGCCCACTTGGCCGGTAAAGCTTTTTTTTTTTCTGAGGTGGACCTCGTTCGTGGTTACCACCAGGTCCTCGTCCGGCCGAGGACGTTCCTAAGACCGCGGTGATTCCACCGTTCGGGCTTTTCAAATTCCTCCGTGTGCCTTTTGGGCTCAAAAACGCGGCCCAGGCTTTCCAGGCCCTGGCGGACAGCGTGTTGCGGGATTTGCCGTTTCTGTTCGTCTACCTGGACGATATCCTCATCGCCAGCGCTTCCAGGACGGAGCACATGCTTCACCTCCGAGCGCTCTTTGAACGCCTCAGTCAGCATGGCCTGATCATTAACCCGGCCAAGTGCTTGTTCGGGGTGGCTTCAATTGACTTTCCCGGCCACCGCATCACGAAGGAGGTGGCCGTCCCACTGCCGTCTAAAGTGGAGGCTGTGAAGGGTTTTCCACGCCCCCTCACCGTCAAGGCCCTGCAGGAGTTTTTGGGCATGGTGAACTTTTACCATCATTTCGTGCCCCGTGCGGCCCAGCTGATGCGGCCCCTTTGAGGCCCTCAAGGGCAAACCTACCAAACGCGCCATTGACTGGACCGAGGAGATGGCCAAGGTTTTCACGGATGCTAAACTGGCCCTCGCCAGTGCAACCATGCTGGCACATCCGTCGCCCGATGCACCGATGGCTCTCACCACGGATGCTTCGGACTACGCGGTTGGCGCCGTGCACGAGCAGTGGGTCAATGGGGCATGGCAGCCGCTTGCCTTTTTTAGCCGGCAGCTCCGCCCTAACGAACGAAAGTACAGTACCTTCGATCGTGAGCTCCTCGGCCTCTACCTTGCTGTCCAACACTTCCGTTACCTGTTGGAAGCCCGCCCGTTCACGGCGTTTGTGGACCACAAGCCCCTGGTTTTTGCCATGGCCAAGGTCTCGGAGCCGTGGTCCGCCCGTCAACAACGCCAGCTCTCCTTCATTTCCGAGTTCACGACGGACATCCAACATGTTGCTGGGGAGGATAATACGGTTGCCGATTGTCTCTCCCAGTCCATAGTCGGCGCGGTTCACCTTGGCATCGACTACGCCCGCATGGCGGCCGATCGGATCGCCGACCCAGAGGTCCAGGCCTGCAGGGCGTCGGTCACGGGGCTTCAACTGTCTGACATGCTGTTCAAGGACACGGGCACCACGCTACTGTGCGGCGTTTCCTTGGGTCAGCCTCGCCCCGTCGTACCCACCAGCTGGAGACGGCTGGTGTTCGATGCCGTCCACGGTCTTTCTCACCCGGGCAGGAAGGCGTCACAAAAGTTGGTGGCGGCGAAGTTCGTTTGGCACGGGCTCAGGAAGGATGTGCGCGACTGGGTCAACACCTGCGTCGAGTGTCAACGCTCGAAGGTGCATCGCCCCAAGCGACGGTTTGACCAGGTTAACGTGGCTCTGGTGCCTTACGACGGGCCTTTCCGCATTCTGGAGACCGGGGACAAGTCCTTCGTGGTCAACATAGGCGGCAAACCGGACCACCTTTTGGTGGACCGCCTCAAGGCGGCTCACTTGGACCTAGACCAGCCCCCTCGGTTGGCTCAACTCCCGAAAACGGACATTGCCCGTGCGAGTGAATTCCGGGGGGTGGGGGGGGGGCACATGTGGGGGTTACCCCATTGGGACATAATCCACAGGCACGGGACCAGTAGGGCTATTGATTGTATGGGCATGGCGTGCGCTCGGTTGTTGGGGCCACGCCCCCTTAAGAGTGAGTTGTGTTATAAAAGATGCGTGAGTTCCGGTATGTGTTAGTTCTGTTGGAATAAAGGAGCTTTGATCAAGCTACGAAGTGTCTCGCCCTCTCGTTATCTGCAGCTCCTTCAGTATAGTAATACATACCGGTACAACATAGAAACACAGTTTGATTATTAACAGTGCATTCAGGTACGACCTCGGCTGACAGGATGACTTCCGAGGTACGCACACTCCCCTCTAAGCTGTGTTTGAATCCCAACCCAGCTGTAAACTATCATCCCGGTGTTTCACAGACTGAGTGAATCATCAATGTGTGTGTCGTCTCTACGATGGACGCAAAATGGTCGTCACGTCTTCCGACATTAGTTGATGGACATTAAAGATCTCCACAGCGTCCTTCACAAAGAGTGGCCGAGCTATCGCCCGCACCCTGAAAAAATGACAAATCCCTCCTGTCCTTTCTCCTTCCCTCCTGTCCTCTCTCCCTCTCTCCTGCCCTCCCTCTCTCCTGCCCTCTCTTCCTCCCTTCTCTCCCTCCTGCCCTCTCTCCCTCCCTCCTGCCCTCTCTCCCTCCCTCCTGCCCTCTATTCCTCCCTCCTGCTCTCTCTCCTGCCTTCTCCCTCTCTCTCCTGCCCTCTCTCTCTCTCTCTCTCCTGCTCTCTCTCTCTCTCCTGCCCCCTCTCTCTCTCTCTCTCTCTCTCTCTCTCTCTCTCTCTCTCTCTCTCTCTCTCTCTCTCTCCTTCTCTCTCCTCTCTCTCTCCTCTCTCTCTCTCTCTCTCTCTCTCTCTCTCTCTCTCTCTCTCTCTCTCTCGCCGTCTTTCTCTCTCTCTCTCTCTCGCCGTCTTTCTCTCTCTCTCTCTCGCCGTCTTTCTCTCTCTCTCTCTCGCCGTCTTTCTTTCTCTCTCTCTCTCTCTCTCTCTCGCCGTCTTTCTCTCTCTCTCTCTCTCGCCGTCTTTCTCTCTCTCTCCGTCTTTCTCCCTCCTGTCCTCCTGCCCTCTCTCCCTTCCTTATGCCCTCTCCCCCTCCCTTCTGTCCTTTATTTATCTTGCTGTCGCTATCTCCTGCTTTATCTGTCTCCCTCTTTCCTCCATATATATCCTTCTCTGCTCTGTTATCTCCCATCATCTGCTCTCTGTCCTCTCACTCCCATTGCTTTTGAGGGAACTTTATTTGGGAACTTTTGTAATAACCATTATGTGTCCACAAGGTGTATTTGTGTTTGTGAAAGGTGCCTTGTAGAAAGGTCCTATTTTGGTCCTTGCTGCCTTCGAGGTGGGGATGGTGCTGCCAAAGCCATTCTTGGCATCGAGCAAGGCGGCTGTCTAAGGACAGACATGCGAGGCATTCAGTCACAGCACGCAGTTTTATAATTCCATAAGTTCCCGTGGCTCGACACATATGGTCTCCTGCACATCCTTTGTGTCCTGTACCTGTGAAGTTAGTTTGCAAATGGAATGAAGTTGTGTTATGTTATGACATATCGGCACTCTGTCTAATTATCCCCTTTCGCTTGGAGACATTGAGCTGCAGAAATATTGTTCTTGGAAATGCGATGTTTTTCAGTTCAACCTCGAGGAGGCCAACTCCATAGTATTTTGATTCGCATGCAGAGCCAAGTGTCTGAAGCTACACAACGCCACAACACCAATAATTGTGTTTTTGTAATCAAAGTGGTGAGTTGAAGCAGTTAATCGATTCTTCCTCGTTTGCCCTTTTTTTTTTGCCCTTGTTCTTCGTTCATCAGGTTTGGCACTTCAGCACGTCCTTTTCTCCCGTGTCACTCTGGAAGTTTGCCGAGGTGCCCAGTATGGCCGACCACCTCCGCCGCTGCCGCTACAACATGGTGGAGCGGCGCATCGAGGCGGTGCCGATGCCGTGCATGTGTGGACCGAGACAGCGAAGAAAAAAAGGCCGCGCTCTGCGTAGTCTCACGCTTCATCACAGCAACCCTTGCGTGGTTTCTCAGCCCTCGTCGAGACTGCGCCGTCACTTTGTCACAGCCCGGGGTGCGTGCTATCCGCCCCTCTCTCCTCCTCCGCCATCCCTTTCCTGATGATCACGGCGGCGATGGAATCCAATTCCAAACGGGCCTCCTGTTGAACAAACTTGTATGTGACACGATCACCATTTTTTGTTTACTTTCTCTCATACATGAATCAAAGGCAACTATGGTCGTCTTTCTCTGCTGGACCCATGTTGTTCGAATTCACAGGCCTTTTTATTATTTTTTTAAAATTTGGTTAACTGATCACACGTGTTTCATGTGATGTGCCAACACCGACTGCGTTTCTTCCAGCACACAAGGCGGTCTCTCTGCCTGTGGATTTTAACGAGCGATGTGGGGTAGGTCTACGTCTACCGAGGTGAACGATTTGTTTAAAATAAGTTTTTTGTTGTTGTTGTTGTTGTTGTTTTTAAACGAGGCCTGAGCAGTTATTCTCGTTCGGCTTGGAGTTTCTTGCTGCTTTCTGCAAGTCCATGGTCTTCACAATGGCTGAAAGAGCCCCCGAGTGTAATCACACGCGTTTTACGCCATTTAAATGTCGAAATGCCGGGACGCAACAACAAGAATTGGTCGAATCCTTTTCAATTTTTTGCCACTGGTTATGAACAAAGTACGTTGTTGACGTCACCATTGTAAGTGTTATTTTTGAAGAGACCTGTTTGACCGTATGAAGCCATTTGATTAAGTTTGCATTAAGGTGTTTTACCACACGCGCTTTGTTATCTCTTTTGACCCTTTTTGGTCATTTGTTTCTTTACCTTACCTTACCTTACCTTACCTTACCTGTATCACTGAAGGGCCGACGTAATGTTGCAGTGTTTGTCAGGTTCCATATGTCTGGATTTATGGTTCGTTCGTTCCAATTTTGTGGAGATTTGTAGCCATTTATATTTTTTGGAAAGTTTGAAAGGTTCTGATCTGAAAACCAATGTTTCAATTTGATTTGAAAAAAAGAAAAGAAAAAAGTCGAATCAAATTGGAAGTGAATTTTCTTTTTAATCAAATGGGAACATTGATTTTCAGAGTCAGAGACTCTCGTGCTTTTCAAAGATGTAACGGGTTACAAATGGGAACAGAATTCCATGTGGAAGCTGACTGTGTCCTCGGTCATGAAAATAGTGCAACGTGTTTACACTTTGATGTCGTTTTTTTGAGGAATATTCATTTTATCACCCTGCATTCATTATTACTTGGTCAAATTGTTAATAAAACATTATTACTTGAATCTTTAAATGAAAATACTCGCTTCCTTCAAATTGAGCGTCTTATTGTCTCACCGGCTTTGGAAGCGTTATGACTTTAGGTTTTTAATTGATGTTGAGTTCATTTCTGAAACACGATGTTGTAGTTTGTGTAACAATTGATTGTAAGTTGCGTTACCTTTTTGTGAGAGTGATCGCCTGGAGTTTTTACACCTTTTGTGGTGAGAATTGTTCACCAGATCCCAGCACAGCGGTTTCTCTGCATTCTTCTCACGAGCGCAACATTCCCAGTTGATGGTCGAACATTTTGTTCATCTCCGAAGTCTACCTCTCCGTACTCTTCCTGTTTAAGTATAGCCCTGGTGTTGGGCTAGCGGCTAGGGTGCCGGCTTAGGATCCCAGGATCCTGGGTTCGAATCCCGGTCGATCGCTGAATTAACGCCAGGGGGGTTGACTCAGCCTGTCATCCTTCCGAGGTCGGCTAATTGAGTACCAGTTCACTGGTAATTCCCTGCTCGTCGTAAAAGGCGACAAAAAGGGTTGGCGGCAGGAAGGGCATCCGGCCGTAAAACATTGCTTCAAAAAGGGGACCAAAAAAAACAACAACAACCACGGTCCCCGAAAAAGGCCAACCCCCGCAAAAAATGGCCTCTAAATGTGGTTATTTATTATATTATTATGTTCCCGCATTTTGTGGCCTCCCTTTGTTTTGTGGTCCTGGAAAAGCAATGGCAAACCACCCAGTGTAACCTTTGTCAAGAAACTGCTTCTGCGGCACCGACGCTCCGTAACGGAGCATGGTACATCAGAAGAAGGGTGTATCCGGGCACACACATCATACCCCTCGAATGGGACATGATTGATACGTGTGAAATGGCTTTGATTCCTTTGACAACACCAAAAGCATGAGGACAAGGCACATTTACATTGTTTTTATTGATTCGGTTAATTTCCCCCATATTCTGATTATTTTTTTAAGCATATACCCTAAATAGTAAAAGTACACCTACACTTGAGGAGCAGATGAAAGGAGCAGTTTGTGAGAAACATGGAATAAACGGTGAATTAGAATGAGAAACGTTGCTCGACAATTGTTGAGATTGAAAGCAAAAACTAATCTGATCTGCACCGCCCGCTGCAACCATGAAGAGCGAGCGTCTTGGGCGCCATGTTGGTATTTGGACATATAGACCTGTGACCATGAAGAGCGAGCGTCTTGGGCGCCATGTTGGTATTTGGACATATAGACCTGTGACCATGAAGAGCGAGCGTCTTGGGCGCCATGTTGGTATTTGGACATATAGACCTGTGACCATGAAGAGCGAGCGTCTTGGGCGCCATGTTGGTATTTGGACATATAGATGTGTGACCATGAAGAGCGAGCGTCTTGGGCGCCATGTTGGTATTTGGACATATAGACCTGCGACCATGAAGAGCGAGCGTCTTGGGCGCCATGTTGGTATTTGGACATATAGACCTGTGACCATGAAGAGCGAGCGTCTTGGGCGCCATGTTGGTATTTGGACATATAGACCTGTGACCATGAAGAGCGAGCGTCTTGGGCGCCATGTTGGTATTTGGACATATAGACCTGTGACCATGAAGAGCGAGCGTCTTGGGCGCCATGTTGGTATTTGGACATATAGACCTGTGACCATGAAGATCGTCTTGGGCGCCATGTTGGTATTTGGACATATAGACCTGCGACCATGAAGAGCGAGCGTCTTGGGCGCCATGTTGGTATTTGGACATATAGACCTGTGACCATGAAGAGCGAGCGTCTTGGGCGCCATGTTGGTATTTGGAAATATAGACCTGTGACCATGAAGAGCGAGCGTTTTGGGTGCCATGTTGGTATTTGGAAATATAGACCTGTGACCATGAAGATCATCTTGGGCGCCATTTTGGTATTTGGAAATATAGACCTGTGACCATGAAGATCGTCTTGGGCGCCATGTTGGTATTTGGAAATATAGACCTGTGACCATGAAGAGCGAGCGTTTTGGGTGCCATGTTGGTATTTGGAAATATAGACCTGTGACCATGAAGATCGTCTTGGGCACCATGTTGACATTTGGACAGGTAGATCTGGCGGTGCTGATTGATCTCGAGGTCAGCCGAGCACATTTTGCTTCGAGTACCGGCACGCAATGCCCACCTTATCAAACTATGACCAGGAATCTATCACCTGTGCATATACGGAGAGGACATTTGGCTCAACGTGACTGTATTACATCCCAGCCACCGCAAGGATGCAAAGCAAGGTTTCCAACCCTTGTTTGGTTCGTAGCAGGAAGGCCACAAAGTGCGGCATCATTCCCTTCAGGGAGGCCACAAAGTGCGGCATCATTCCCTTCAGGGAGGCCACAAAGTGCGGCATCATTCCCTTCAGGGAGGCCACAAAGTGGGGGATCATTCCCTTCAGGGAGGCCACAAAGTGTGGCATCATTCCCTTCAGGGAGGCCACAAAGTGCGGCATCATTCCCTTCAGGAAGGCCACAAAGTGCGGCATCATTCCCTTCAGGGAGGCCACAAAGTGCGGCATCATTCGCTTCAGGGAGGCCACAAAGTGCGGCATCATTCCCTTCAGGGAGGCCACAAAGTGCGGCATCATTCCCTTCAGGAAGGCCACAAAGTGCGGCATCATTCCCTTCAGGGAGGCCACAAAGTGCGGCATCATTCCCTTCAGGGAGGCCACAAAGTGTGGCATCATTCCCTTCAGGGAGGCCACAAAGTGTGGCATCATTCCCTTCAGGGAGGCCACAAAGTGCGGCATCATTCCCTTCAGGGAGGCCACAAAGTGCGGCATCATTCCCTTCAGGGAGGCCACAAAGTGCGGCATCATTCCCTTCAGGGAGGCCACAAAGTGTGGCATCATTCCCTTCAGGGAGGCCACAAAGTGTGGCATCATTCCCTTCAGGGAGGCCACAAAGTGGGGGATCATTCCTTTCAGGGAGGCCACAAAGTGTGGCATCATTCCCTTCAGGGAGGCCACAAAGTGGGGGATCATTCCCTTCAGGGAGGCCACAAAGTGGGGGATCATTCCCTTCAGGGAGGCCACAAAGTGCGGCATCATTCCCTTCAGGGAGGCCACAAAGTGCGGCATCATTCCCTTCAGGGAGGCCACAAAGTGTGGCATCATTCCCTTCAGGGAGGCCACAAAGTGCGGCATCATTCCTTTCAGGGAGGCCACAAAGTGCGGCATCATTCCCTTCAGGGAGGCCACAAAGTGCGGCATCATTCCCTTCAGGGAGGCCACAAAGTGCGGCATCATTCCCTTCAGGGAGGCCACAAAGTGCGGCATCATTCCCTTCAGGGAGGCCACAAAGTGGGGGATCATTCCCTTCAGGGAGGCCACAAAGTGGGGGATCATTCCCTTCAGGGAGGCCACAAAGTGTGGGATCATTCCCTTCAGGGAAGGTACAAAGTGCTGGATCATTCCCTTCAGGGAGGCCACAAAGTGCTGGATCATTCCCTTCAGGGAGGCCACAAAGTGCTGGATCATTTCCTTCAGGGAGGCCACAAAGTGGGGGATCATTCCCTTCAGGGAGGCCACAAAGTGCTGGATCATTCCCTTCAGGGAGGCCACAAAGTGCTGGATCATTCCCTTCAGGGAGGCCACAAAGTGGGGGATCATTCCCTTCAGGGAGGCCACAAAGTGGGGGATCATTCCCTTCAGGGAGGCCACAAAGTGCGGCATCATTCCCTTCAGGGAGGCCACAAAGTGGGGGATCATTCCCTTCAGGGAGGCCACAAAGTGCTGGATCATTTCCTTCAGGGAGGCCACAAAGTGTGGGATCATTCCCTTCAGGGAGGCCACAAAGTGCTGGATCATTCCCTTCAGGGAGGCCACAAAGTGCTGGATCATTTCCTTCAGGGAGGCCACAAAGTGGGGGATCATTCCCTTCAGGGAGGCCACAAAGTGCGGCATCATTCCCTTCAGGGAGGCCACAAAGTGGGGGATCATTCCCTTCAGGGAGGCCACAAAGTGGGGGATCATTCCCTTCAGGGAGGCCACAAAGTGGGGGATCATTCCCTTCAGGGAGGCCACAAAGTGTGGGATCATTCCCTTCAGGGAGGCCACAAAGTGCTGGATCATTCCCTTCAGGGAGGCCACAAAGTGCTGGATCATTTCCTTCAGGGAGGCCACAAAGTGGGGGATCATTCCCTTCAGGGAGGCCACAAAGTGCGGCATCATTCCCTTCAGGGAGGCCACAAAGTGGGGGATCATTCCCTTCAGGGAGGCCACAAAGTGCTGGATCATTTCCTTCAGGGAGGCCACAAAGTGGGGGATCATTCCCTTCAGGGAGGCCACAAAGTGCTGGATCATTCCCTTCAGGGAGGCCACAAAGTGCTGGATCATTCCCTTCAGGGAGGCCACAAAGTGGGGGATCATTCCCTTCAGGGAGGCCACAAAGTGGGGGATCATTCCCTTCAGGGAGGCCACAAAGTGCGGCATCATTCCCTTCAGGGAGGCCACAAAGTGGGGGATCATTCCCTTCAGGGAGGCCACAAAGTGCTGGATCATTTCCTTCAGGGAGGCCACAAAGTGTGGGATCATTCCCTTCAGGGAGGCCACAAAGTGCTGGATCATTCCCTTCAGGGAGGCCACAAAGTGCTGGATCATTTCCTTCAGGGAGGCCACAAAGTGTGGCATTCCCTTCATCGAGGCTTACAGCTGGGTCAGGATTCGAACTCAAGCTAGACAGCTTACAGATGGGTCAGGATTCGAACTCAGGCTAGATAGCTTACCCAGGGCCAGTGTGCATACCTCTAGGCCACCTGCTAGGCCAAATCCCAACTCAGGTAGAATGACTCACCAAACGACACCCCCTGCAGATAATTTGAGATGTAAATGTCAAACTCCTTGTTATATCAAACCAGAAAAGGTCTCGCATTTTGCGATCACATGGGATGGCAGGTATTGGTTGGTACACTCTAACTCTAACTCTATGGAGACATCCCTGAAGTTAGCTCCCGGTACCCTTTACCCGATGCAAAGTATGGATTGTACCATTGCAAACAAAGCAGGAGTTGTGGATTGTACCAATACAATACAAAAAGGGGGTGAAAAGGGTAACTGGTTGATTGAGGTAAGAACCCTAACCCTAACTACCACAACACTAACTACCACAACCCTAACCCTAACCCTAACTATCACAACCTTAACCCTAACTACCACTAACCTAACTACCCTAACCCTAACTACCACAACCCTAACCCTAACTACCCCAACCCTAACTACCACAACCCGAGCCCTAACTACCCTAACCATAACTATGTTGTTAGGGTTGTTTGGTTAAGTTGGGTGACTTGTCTGCCAGGTTAAGTTGGGTGACTTGTCTGCCAGGTTAAGTTGGGTGACTTGTCTGCCAGGTTAAGTTGGGTGACTTGTCTGCCAGGTTAAGTTGGGTGACTTGTCTGCCAGGTTAAGTTGGGTGACTTGTCTGCCAGGTTAAGTTGGGTGACTTGTCTGCCAGGTTAAGTTGGGTGACTTGTCTGCCAGGTTAAGTTGGGTGACTTGTCTGCCAGGTTAAGTTGGGTGACTTGTCTGCCAGGTTAAGTTGGGTGACTTGTCTGCCTGGTTACATTGGGTGACTTGTCTGCCAGGTTAAGTTGGGTGACTTGTCTGCCAGGTTAAGTTGGGTGACTTGTCTGCCAGGTTAAGTTGGGTGACTTGTCTGCCAGGTTAAGTTGGGTGACTTGTCTGCCAGGTTAAGTTGGGTGACTTGTCTGCCAGGTTAAGTTGGGTGACTTGTCTGCCAGGTTACATTGGGTGACTTGTCTGCCAGGTCAAGTTGGGTGACTTGTCTGCCAGGTTAAGTTGGGTGACTTGTCTGCCAGGTTAAGTTGGGTGACTTGTCTGCCAGGTTAAGTTGGGTGACTTATCTGCAATGACTGGTCGTTGGTGGAAGTTCAATATTCCACAATGTCATTGTGAAGAATATGTGAGTTATTGCTGCACCTTGAACAGGTTACATATTCCTTCCATAACGTGCAAGGTACAGTTTCAGTTGCACACCTGCGCTCCCAGAAAATGTTGCTACCAGTGGCCATTTGCTGCATGCAGGACCTCTTGGGTTTTGGCGCTGCGTCAGAGCATATGCAGCACCTGGCTGTTGGTTGCATCATTTATGGGGCTGGGCAAGGAGGAGGGGTTGGATCGCAGAAATATCTGCTGAACTTTGCTGGTGACAGTTCCCGAAATTTAATTTATGGTTTATACAAGTTGGGTCACCCAATCAAGATCAGAGGGGTGGGCGGAACACAGGTGGAAAGAGAGGGGCGGGGCGGGGCACAGGTGGAAAAAGAGGGGCGGGGCGGGACATAGGGGGAAGAGAGGGGATTCTGGGTGTGAAGATGACGTTGGATACAATGAAGTGAGGGAGTTTGTCATCATGATCTCACACACAGTACAAAAAGGGTTTGATTTAGGGACCCAAGGTCAGAGACACCAAGACAGACATTGGGATTGGGATTGGGATTGGGAATGCAATGATGATTAAAGGCGCCACGAGAGACAGCGCTACATGAACACGATGAAACATGAAGCTCAGGTAAGGTTACACGTGTTTGGAAGGAAGTACCGGTCGGTAGGTGGGAAGATTGAACATGTTTAAAATTATTGTTTAAAAAGGTCAAAATTAATGGAGAGAATTTACGAAGAAGAAGAAGAAGAATAGGAGAGAAAGTTTTTTTGTCGTTTTTATTTCTGTCCTTTTGTCGTTTATAAAAAAACAATTTTGTTTTATATGTTTACCCTCGCCAGAGGAGAGGGTATTGCATTTGAGTACGTTTGTTTGTCTGTTTGTTTGTTACTTGCAAAATCGAAGATTTTTCAAGTATATTGGTCGGTTGTGTTTGTGGTTCTGTCTGTCTGACTGTCTGTCTGTTTGTTTGTCACAATTTTCAACCGATCCTCACGAAATTCCACCAAATGGTAGAGTTGGTCAAAAGCAAGAAGCCTATTGTTTTTGGCGTCAAAAGGTCAACATAGGCCAAACGTCACCAAATTTGCTATATTTCTAAAATCCTCAATTTTCATCCGATTGACTTGAAATTTTAAGAGGAATTGCATATCTGGTCACTGAATTCAACCACCAAGTATTTTTGAGGTAGACATAGGCCAAAATAACCAAATAACATCGGCCAAAAGAACATACATAGGCCAAATTTCTAAAATCCTCAATTTTCATCCGATTGACTTGAAATTTTAAGAGGAATTGCATATCTGGTCACTGAATTCAACCACCAAGTATTTTTGAGGTAGACATAGGCCAAAATAACCAAATAACATCGGCCAAAAGAACATACATAGGCCAAATTTCTAAAATCCTCAATTTTCATCCGATTGACTTGAAATTTTAAGAGGACTTGCATATCTGTTCACTGAATTCAACCACCCAGTATTTTTGAGGTCAACATTGGACAAAAGGTCAACATAGGCCAAATTTCTAAAATCCTCAATTTTCATCCAATTGACTTGAAATTTGAAGAGGACTTGCATATCTGGTCACTGAATTCAACCACCAAGTATTTTTGAGGTAGACATAGGCCAAAATAACCAAATAACATCGGCCAAAAGAACATACATAGGCCAAATTTCTAAAATCCTCAATTTTCATCCAATTGACTTGAAATTTGAACAGCATTTGCATATCTGGTCACTGAATTCAACCACCAAGTATTCTTGAGGTCAACATAGGCCAAAAGAACCAAATAACATCGGCCAAAAGAACGTACATAGGCCAAATTTCTAAAATCCTCAATTTTCATCCAATTGACTTGAAATTTGAAGAGCATTTGCACAATGAGTCACTAAATAGGGAAACTAACTATTTTTGAGGTCAAAAGGTCAAAGGTTAGCTCAAGGTCAACCTTCCAAAATCATCATTTTTCATCTGAAAAATCATCACTTTTCTTCCTATTCACCCGAGCTTTGATCAAGATTGTCAATTTTAATCTTGATGAAATGGACAATTTGCTGTATCAATGGAATTTTTTTCTTGGGGGGTGGGGGGTGGGGGGTGGGGGGAGGGGGGCGGATTTTGCAAGAATCGTGCTCCGCATGACGTCGCCTTGTTTGTCTGTTTGTCACCGGCCTACAGGTCACAATTCTAAACCGATCATCACGAAACTTCACCAAGTTGTATAGGTCGTCCCAAGTGAGAAGCCTATTGATTTTGAGGTAAAAGATCAAAGGTCATCTGGAGGCCAAATTTCTAAAATCGCCATTTTAAATCCGACTGACTTGAAAATTGAATAGCATTTGTATATTGTCACTAAATTGGGAAATGAACTATTTTTGAGGTCAAAGGTCAACTTAAGGTCAAATTTTTAAAATCATGAATTTTCATCTAAAAAGCTGTCAATTCTCAACCGATTGACTTGAAAATTGAAGATCATTTGCATATCGAGTCACTAAATTGGGAAACATACTATTTTTGAGGTTAAAGGTCAACTCAAGGTCAAACTTCCAAAATCATCACTTTTCATCTGAAAAACCGTCAATTTTCATCCGATTGGCTTGAAAATAGAACAGCGTTTGCGTATTGCCTCACTGAATTGGGAAACCAACTATTTTTGAGATCAAAAGATCAAAGGTCAACTCAAGGTCAAACTTCTAAAATCATCACTTTTCATCTGAAAACCCATCAATTTTCATCCGATTGACTTGAAAATAGAACAGCGTTTGCATATCGAGTCACTAAATTGGGAAACATACTATTTTTGAGGTCAAAGGTCAACTCAAGGTCAAACTTCCAAAATCACTTTTCATCTGAAAAACCATCAATTTTCATACAATTGACTTGAAAATTAAACAGCATTTGCACATTGAGTCAATAAATAGGGAAGCCAACTTTTTGAGGTCAAAGGTCAACTCAAGGTCAACCTTCCAAAATCATCATTTTTCATCTGAAAAATCGTCACTTTTCATCCTATTGACCCGAGCTTTGATCAAGATCGTCAATTTTAATGTTGATGAAATAGACAATTTGCTGTATCAATGGAATTTTTTTTCCTTGGGGAAGTATCGTGCTCCGCATGACGTCTTCTTGTTTGTCTGTCTGTTTGTCTGTATGTTTGTTCGCAGTACTACGTCTACACCGTTGCACATATAATTTCCAAACTTTACACACATATTTGTCTTGCCCTGGAATAGACTGTGCCCCATATTTAACTCTCTAGTCCCAAGGCCTCCATTATGACGTCATAATTTGATAATTCGAGAAGTACAAAACTTCATCCGATCAAGATGCAATTTCTTGAGCGCCATGTTGGCATAAACTGGTGGAGAAAAAAAATAATGATGACGTTATCGGTCACGCGGTTCCGCCGTTATATTTGTCCAAAATGGCCGATAAAAAAGTACATTCCGGCAAGTCCTCGGTCTCTGACCGATTTTTCATTTGTTTGTTTGTCTGTTTGTCCGCACAGAATAAATATGATTTTCTCTGCAACCGTTGGTGCGATTGACAGGTAATTTTCACCATAGGTGCAACTCCACCTGTAGAATTTTAATGATAATTATGACGTCATAGGTCACGTGGTTCGGCCGCCATCTTGTAAAAATCGAAAAACTTTGCACTTCAATATCTCGGAAAGCGCTGAATAGAAAAAATTGAGACATGGCTCATTGTAAAGAACTCTCCATGGGGAATAAAATATGTTAATGATGATGTCATGGGTGCCTCCATTATGACGTCATAATTCGACAAGTACAAAACTTCATCCGATCAAGATGAAATTTCTTGAGCGTCATGTGGGCATAAATTGGTGGAGAAAAAATAATAATGATGACGTCATCGGTCATGTGGTTCGGCCGCCATATTTGTTTTCACACAAAAGCCTTAAAAACACTGAAAATACATCCTGGCGAGGGTTTGCAATCTCTGATTGCTCTTTTTCTTGTTTTATTTGTAATACATTTTAACTGAAGTTTAAAGCTGAAGAAAGCCACCGACTATTTGACTGTTTGACTGTTTGAGCAACAATATGTTTCAATAACAAAACCTTTTCTTTTGAATAAATAATCAATTCACGTTTAAATACCACGTGTTACCCTCTGCCCACCTGTTCTCAGTGCCACCTTTGGAATCCACGTATTTATTAAATAAAGCAGGTGAAAACTATTCTCGAGGAAGTCCCCGCCCCATTCGTATTGTTCCCGCCCCGTTCGTATTGTCCCCGCCCCATTCGTATTGTCCCCGCCCCATTCGTATTGTCTCCGCCCCATTCGTATTGTCTCTTCAATCACAGAGCTACACGCCCACCTCTCAGCCAATCAGCGATTCCAGCCGAACGTGGCGTCGTGTTTAGTCCGGGCTGTTTCTTTCAATCACTTCCCTGTCCTCATTTGAGCTCTTTATTTGTCCCTCGATTCATTCATCGGTTCTTATTATTTATTTATTTAGTTATTCTTTCCTCGTTGGCCTTTGCTCCTTGGTCCCGGCGGTTAGTTCCATCCCGTTCGTGACACGAAATGCATACTTGCGGTGCTCTCGTTGGTGCGCTGGACCAAGGAACCAGTTCGACTCGATTCCTGGTGAGCCCGGAGGTCTGGGTATGAGTATCATGTATGTTTGGGGTATGAGTATCATGTAAGAATTGCGATGTATGAATTGTGTATCATGTATGTCTGGGGTATGGGTATCATGTATGAAATAGGTATCGTGTATGAATTGGGTATTGTGTATGAATTGGCCGAATTGGGTATCATGTATGTCTGGGGTATGGTTATCTCACCCTGTATCCCGGTATGTCTGGGTATGGCCGTATCATGTATGAATTGGGTATCATGTATGTCTGGATTTGGCCGTATCATGTATGAATTGGGTATCATTTATGTCTGGTGTATGAGTATCATGTATGAATTGGGTATCATGTATGTCTGGTGTTTGGGTATCATGTATGTCTGGTGTTTGGGTATCATGTATGTCTGGTGTATGGGTATCATGTATGAATTGGGTATCATGTATGTCTGGGGTTTGGGTATCATGTATGTCTGGTGTATGGGTATCATGTATGAATTGGGTATCATGTATGTCTCGGTTATGGGTATAATGTATGAATTTGGTATCATGTATGTCTGGAGTGTGGGTATCATGTATGTCTGGGGTAAGGGTATCGTGTATGTCTGGGGTAAGGGTATCGTGTATGTCTGGGGTATGGGTATCATGTATGTCTAGGGTATGGGTATCATGTATGTCTGGGGTATGGGTATCATGTATGTCTGGGGAATGGGTATCTCAACCTGCATCTCGGTATGTCTAGGTATGGGTATCATGTATGTCTGGGGTATGTGTATCATGTATGAATTTGGTATCACATATGTCTGTAGTGTGGGTATCATGTGTGTCTCGGTATGGGTATCATGTATGTGTGGGGTATGGGTATCTCACCCTGCATCCTGGAATGTCTAGGTATGGGTATCAGGTGTGTCTGGGGTATGGGTATCAGGTGTGTCTGGGGTATGGGTATCATGTGTGTCTAGGTATGGGTATCATGTATGGCTAATCAACAAGTCTGTTGATTGGACTACAGTGAACCAGGTGGTGTACTCTCTCACCTCTCCCGATGTATTTCTGTGTTCTGGCGTGTGATTACCTGATTAATGTGTCCACATGACGTACTTGTAGTTGTACACTATTGTAGTAACGTCTTCATCATTGCAAGGATAACTCATGTGTGATACATCATAGGAATCCGAGTATCACTATAGTTGTGGATTGAATCTGAATCGACAAAGTTATTGATAAATTGGAAAGTTTCTTTTTCAAGTTTTGAAACTTGTTTTTTTTTCTCTGAAAGTATCAAATAATATGTTAACGCTGCCGTGGTTAACCATTACCTCCCAAACACAGCGAAAGCCATGTGATTTGAGGGTAAAATGCATCGCCAAGGTATAAATCGGAGGGAGAGAACGAACAATATTCCCACAATTGGGAGCTGTTGGTGGTTCTCCATTGGGAACATCCGAACAAGGTGCACATTGTGTTCTCCGAAACATGAACCGACTCTCCGCTGATGTAACCATTGAGTATTTGTAATAACGTCACCGGAAAGGGATTGCGACATGTACTTTGTACTTCGTCTGCCACTGGGTGTAATTCCCAACCGATGAAGCATATCAGGAAAAAAAAATCCACAACTCTTGACTTCTTGTAGATGATTCAAATTTACATCGCGGTACATCTTTAAAACAAGAGCCATAAAAGGTTGTACCTCATGCTGTTGCGACCAAAGGGCGGCAGGACGACACCTGTGCACACCTAAAGCGTGTTTCAACATGAAATCCCAATCTTCCCTCCAGGGTTTCAAGCACGCAGCCACCTTGAGTGACCCATGATCTTTATTTCTGTGCAGGGATGACACATTTTTAAAAAGCAAAAATTTCCGTCTCTCCTACAGGTGGGCTCTGTCTCCCCAAGGAGTTCGAGCAAGTGATGCTCCACAATCTCCTGTCATCCCCTGTGTATCTGCTCATGATCATTATTACCCCCGATCCCCCATTAACCCTTCGGAATCCAACCTCGTTACTTGCTCGTTTCAATATTTCCTCCCATTTTCTCGGTCTTCATTTGACCCATTTTCTCAGTCTTCATTTGACCCATTTTCTCAGTCTTCGTTTGACCCATTTTCTCAGTCTTCATTTGATCCATTTTCTCGGTCTTCATTTGACCCCTTTTCTCGGTCTTCATTAGACCCATTTTCTCGGTCTTCATTTCACGTTGGTGCATTCCTCTGCCGGTTGTGCCCAGTTGTTGACCCGCTACCCCAGTCGACCTGACCTCGCTCTACCATGAACATTTGCCATCCTGTGTATCTTGGTCTTCATTTGACCCATTTTCTCAGTCTTCATTTGACCCCTTTTCTCAGTCTTCATTTGATCCATTTTCTCGGTCTTCATTTGACCCCTTTTCTAGGTCTTCATTTGACCCATTTTCTCAGTCTTCATTTGATCCATTTTCTCGGTCTTCATTTGACCCATTTTCTCAGTCTTCATTTGACCCATTTTCTCGGTCTTCATTTCACGTTGGTGCATTCCTCTGCCGGTTGTGCCCAGTTGTTGACCCGCTACCCCAGTCGACCTGACCTCGCTCTACCATGAACATTTGCCATCCTGTGTATCTTGGTCTTCATTTGACCCATTTTCTCAGTCTTCATTTGACCCCTTTTCTCAGTCTTCATTTGATCCATTTTCTTGGTCTTCATTTGACCCCTTTTCTAGGTCTTCATTTGACCCATTTTCTCAGTCTTCATTTGACCCATTTTCTCAGTCATTTGACCCATTTTCTCGGTCTTCATTTCATGTTAGTGCATTCCTGTGCCAGTCTTGCCCAGTTGTTGACCTGCTACCCCAGTCGACCTGACCTCGCTCTACCATGAACATTTGCCATCTTGTGTATGATGCAACAACTATTCCTCGGATCATTTGAACATTCAGTTTGGTGAACATTGTGATATAAAAGTAACTTATTTGTTAATCACAGATTTAAATAAAATATCAAAAAATTTGTAAAACAATCGAAATTCGAAACGACTTTCAAATGATGATGTTAAAGCGCGGTGTTACGCGCACTGTTTGTAAACAAGGAGGAAGCGGACAACGCGGTAATTTGTAAGAGTCTTTATTCAAGAGCTCACTGTAACACTGGACTCTCAGGGCTGCGCGCCCCGTGTATATCGTGAGGCCACGCCTCTCTACCGGGCGTGGCCCACCCCCACTTGGTGTACGGGGTGATGTCACCACGTCAGTGCTTTCGTGTCCGCCACACGCGCCCCCCCCCCCAGAATCCCCGCGCACCTGAAGGGCCAGTTTGCGGGGCAAACGGATGACCCGGCCGAAGCGCCCCCTGGCGACTGGCGGTGTCTGGGATGCAGGGATGCCATCTGGGATGCCTCCGGCTGCCCCTGGGATGGGTGCAGGACTGGGGGGCGGCGTGGCGGGGGGCTGGGCGGTGCCGGGGGTCCGCCCGCAGGTGGGCGGCCCCGACGTGGGGGTCGGGCCACTGGCGGTGGATGGTCCACGTCGAGGTGGGCCGGCTTGAAGCGGTCCACAGAAACGCGGTCAGGAGTACCGCCGATGTCCAGGGTGAAGTGCTTCACCCCGGTCTCCAGCACGTGGAAAGGCCCGTCGTACGGGGGCCGCAGTGGTGTCCGGTGGGCATCGTGGCGGACGAAGACGTACTCCGCCGTGCGAAGCTCCGGGGCGACGTGCGTCGGTGGGTGCCCGTGGCGTGCCGGTGGCACTGGGGCGAACCTCTGGGCGGTCTCCTGCAGAGCGGAGCGCTGCTGTGCCGCGGACCATGGTGCCGTGGAGTCGGGGAGGAACTCGCCCGGCACCCGCAGCGGTTGCCCGAAGACCAACTCCGCCGCGGATGCGCGCAGGTCCTCCTTGGGCGCCGTCCGGAGGCCCAGCAGGACCCAGGGGAGCCTGTCGACCCAGCCGCCGTCGTGGAGGGTGGCCCACAGCGCGGCCTTCAATGAGCGGTAAAATCGCTCACACAGGCCGTTAGCCTGGGGGTGGTAGGCCGTGGTTCGGTGCAGCCGGACCCCGGGCCCCTGCGCGACCGCCCCCCAGAGCTCCGAGGTGAACTGGGGGCCGCGGTCGGACGAGATGTCTGAGGGGGCGCCGAACCGGGCGACCCAGGTGGCAATGAAAGCCTGCGCGACGTCCGCCGCCGTCGTCGACGCCAAGGGCACGGCCTCCGGCCACCGGGTGGTGCGGTCCACCATGGTGAGGACGTGGGTGAAACCCCGCGAGGGGGGCAGAGGTCCCACCAGGTCCACGTGGACGTGGTCAAACCGGCGTTCCGGCACCGTAAACGGGGCCAACGGGGCCAACGGGGCCTGGGTGTGCCGGTGCACCTTGGCGCGCTGGCACGCGAGGCACGGCCTTCCGGAGGCCATGCCAGACGAATTTGTCGTCGATCAACCTTTGGGAGGCCCTCGCGCCCGGGTGGGACAGGCCGTGGATGGCGTCAAACACCTGGCGCTGCCAGCCCGCGGGCACGATGGGGCGAGGCCGCCCGAGGGAGACGTCGCACAAGAGGGCCGCGCCCGCGCCGTCGAACAGCACCTCGGTGACGCGGAGGCCCGTGACGGCGGTCCGCAAGGCCTGGACGTCGGGGTCAGCGGCCTGGTCCGCTGCCATCCGGGCATAGTCGATGCCGAGGTGGACTGCGTGGGCGACGGCCCGGGAAAGGCAATCCGCCACCGGGTTGCCCTTCCCCGCGACGTGCCGGATGTCCGTCGTGTACTCGGACACGGCCGAGAGGTGACGCTGCTGCCGGGCCGACCACGGCTCGGTGACCTTGCCCATCACGAAGATCAGCGGCTTGTGGTCGGCGAAGGCCGTAAACGCACGGCCCTCGAGCAGATGGCGGAAGTGCCTGACCGCCAAGTGAAGCCCGAGCAACTCGCGGTCGAAAGTACTGTAACGGCGTTCGGGCGGGCGAAGCTGCCGGCTAAAGAACGCCAGCGGTTGCCAAGCTCCACGCACCCATTGCTCGTGCACTGCGCCCACCGCGTAGTCCGAGGCGTCGGTGGTGAGGGCGATCGGTGCATCGGGCGCCGGGTGCGCGAGCATGGTGGCGTTAGCCAAGGCGAGCTTCGCGCCCGTGAACGCCGCGTCCATCTGCTCGGTCCAGGTAACGTCGCCTTTGCCCGGCGTACCTCGGAGAGCTTCGTGCAGGGGGCGCAGGAGCTGGGCGATACGGGGCAGGAACCGATGATAAAAGTTCACCATGCCCAGGAACTCCTGCAGCCCCCTGATCGTGCGGGGGCGCGGAAAACCCCTTCACCACCTCCACCTTGGCCGGCAGGGGGACGGCTCCGTGCCTGGTGACGCGGTGCCCCAGAAAATCGATTTCGGCGACGCCGAACCGGCACTTTGCGGGGTTCACAATCAGGCCATGCTGGCCCAGGCGTTCGAAGAGCGTGCGGAGGTGGTGTAGGTGCTCTTCGCGGGACGCGCTGGCGACGAGGATATCGTCCAGGTAGACGTATACAAAATCCAAGTCGCGCAGGACGCTGTCGATCAGCCGCTGGAACGCCTGAGCCGCATTCTTCAGACCGAAGGGCATCCGCAGGAATTCGAAGAGTCCGAACGGCGTGATGACCGCCGTCTTCGGGACGTCCTCCGGCCTGACGGGGACCTGATGGTAGCCGCGTATGAGGTCCACCTTCGAGAAGAAGGACATGCCCGCCAAACGGGCGGAAAAGTCCTGAATGTGGGGGACGGGGTAGCAGTCGGGGTTGGTGGCGTCATTGAGACGGCGATAGTCCCCGCACGGTCGCCATCCCCCGCCGGGCTTCGGCACGATGTGCAGCGGCGACGCCCAAGCACTCTCCGAGCGCCGAACGATGCCGAGTCGCTCCAGGGTAGCGAACCCCGCTTTTGCTACCGCCAGCTTCATCGGCTCGAGGCGGAGTGCCCGGGCGTAGACAGGTGGCCCGACGGTGGGGATGTGATGGGCCACCCCGTGCTTGACGGCTCCCGCCGAGAAGGTGGGCCGCGTGAGGGCCGGGAAGCCGGCGAGGAGGCGGGTGAATTCGTCTGCTGCCGGAAGCGTACAGATCAACGTGGCTGGAACCGAACCGTTCGGCAAGCCGCTTGGCAAGCCGCTCAGTGAGCTGCTCGACGAGCTGGGCAGCGCACAAGCGAGCGAGCTGAACGTCTCGGCCTGGACAAGACGTTTGTGCTTTATGTCGACCAGGAGCCCATTGGCGCACAGGAAGTCCGCGCCAAGCAATGCCACGGGCACGTCGGCGGTGACGAACGACCATCGGAAAACCTGTCCTCCGAACCGCAGAGAGAGGCAGCGTTTTCCGTACATACGGATGGGCGTCCCGTTCGCGGCAAGCTGCGCGGGGCCCCCGCCCGCGGCGTGCTTGTCCGACGTACCGGCAGGAACGACACTCACCTGCGCTCCCGTGTCGCACAGGTAACGGCGCCCGGATAAGGTGTCCGTTATGAACAGCAGGCTGCTCGAACGGCCGGCGCTCATTGCCACTATCGAGCGCCGGCCCGGGCGTTTCCCGACCTGTTGAAGGAGCATGGCGGATGACACTGTCGAGCCTCGTGGCTGAACTTGGCGTGGAACCAGCACCAGGTGGTGGAGCTGGAGGAGTGCGGCTGGCTCTGCCAGGCCGGTGGAGTTAGCGGTTTTCCCCGTGGTGGCGGTTTTTGCCGCGGCGGTGGGCGGGGCGTGGCGGCGGCCACGAGGTGCGTATCAGCATGCTGCGTATGCTGTGTAAGCTGATGCGGTGGATCAGCATCATCAGCAGCATCAGCCTCGAGGTCCGTGATGGCCGCACCGACTCTCGCCCGCGTGTCCGAAGCCGCGAAGTACCTGTCCGCCTCGGCGGCCAATGCTCGGGGTTCCGTTAGCACGGTCCCGGCCAACGCGAGGCGTACCTGTGCTGGAAGTTGGCGACGGAAAAGCGCCCGGAATAGAGAACCAGGGGCTTCGTCGCCCAACAGTGACAGCATATGGTCCATTCGGACCGACGGGTGCGTGTCGCCGAGCTCGGGGAGATCCAGGAGGCGGTCGGCCCGTGCGTCCTCCGTGAGGCCGAACGTGGCTAGGAGCAGCCGCTTGAGCGCCTCGTACTTGTGGCCGTCCGGTGGGTGGCGAAGGACGGACACAACTCGAGCGGCCGTGCCGGGCCCGAGGGAGGCGACGACGTGGCAGTAGAGCGTGTCGTCGTTGGTGAGGCGCCGAAGCTGAAACTGGGCTTCGGCTTGGACGAACCAAACTTCGGCCTGGGCCTCCCAAAATTCGGGAAGTTTAACCGACATCGCGTTGTTGGGCATGGCAATGGCGTCGTGTTTGGAAGGATCGCTACGGCAGATCCAACGTCGAGGGTCACCAGTAAAGCGCGGTGTTTTGCGCGCTGTTTGTAAACGAGGAGGAAGCGGACAACGCGGTAATTTGTAAGAGTCTTTATTCAAGAGCTCACTGTAACATTGGACTCTCAGGGCTGCGCGCCCCGTGTATATCGTGAGGCCACGCCTCTCTCCCGGGCGTGGCCCACCCCCACTTGGTGTGCGGGGTGATGTCACCACGTCAGTGCTTTCGTGTCCGCCACAATGTGAATGAAATTGCTTACAAGGCCGTATGAAGTCAATATGTGAGCATGACACGTGACGAGCCAACGAAACGTGTTGTCTAATCTCTGCACACCTGCTGAACATGAAACTAGAGATTGAGAAATCTGGATGTTCTTCACTCCATCATCCTTACATGGAGTAAGCAGTAAAATTGATCATTGGGAGTCTTTAACCATTTCATGGAGTGATTTCGGATATTAGGCCTTCGGGCAATCCACACGGCACATCCATTGCAACCACCTTTGGGTCAGAGAAGCACACCTATCATTATCTGGTCCTGGCTCACAAGTAGCAAGCTACAGGTGTGATGGTGTGTTTTTGTTTCGACACCGTTCCACCAGCTCGTGACCCGGAAATGGTTGTGATCGGCTCGTAAATGTATGGGCTGTGCTGTGTGCCTTACCTGATGAAGTCCCTAGGTCAGGATGCAGTGTTACCTGAATTCTAATATTTGCTTTGCTTTCTGCATAAATTAGCAGAGTAAATCTTTATTTCTGCAATTCTGATTGGCTGGATTATTATTATTATTTTTTAATTAATATAAAATTGAGTCCATACAAATTTGAACCAGACTTTTTTTTTTTGAACCTTACTGCTAAAAGGAAAGTATATGCTCCGATTATACAGGTGTCCACAAAGTCGCGCATCATAGGCAAAGCATTTATTTGTACGTTTGGCTGCATCACTTGTTCCAAATGTCCCACCAATCTCAAAAATCATGTTTCTCTGAATGTTCTTCAACATATCCGGCTAATTGTTGAATTAAATAATTTAATTTCCGATGATGGATAATCAATGAAATAATTTCCTATGATGCGCGACTTTGTGGACACCTGTACATTAAGGTATCGTTTATGTCGTCTGTGTTTATGTGAATGAAGTGCGACTGGTACCCATACAGGTATTTGAAGCACAGAGCGGGAAACTTCTGAGCAAGCACCAGGTCCCTATTAGCTGCGTATATCCCAAAGAAGGGTGAGTGTGGTGCTGCACTTTATGTGGACATGGCTGTGCGTTCACACTATGGAAGTCCTCCAAGGTGTTGCCTCAGGATAATTGATTCAAATGTACAATTGAAGAGGAAGAAGAGCTCACTTGATAGCATTCACCTGACCTGGTTGATCCTGAATCCAAGTTTAAAATAATCTCATTTTGTATGAGGCATCACATGATGGAGGACGTCCATCAGAGTCAACTAACTGTCTTGTCTCGACAAAATATTATCTTGTCTTTTTGCAATGGTTGTCTGTTGGCACACACGAACAAATCTTACCTTCATAGTTCAACAACTGAAACTTACCGAATCGGATCATTATCGCATCTTCATTTCACATCACCATTTCACCATGACAAATGCACCATGAAGCAGGAAGTCGCAATGTCCGTGGGTTTCTCAATGTCCGTGGGTTTCTCAATGTCCGTGGGTTTCTCAATGTCCGTGGGTTTCTCAATGTCCGTGGGTTTCTCAATGTCCGTGGGTTTCTCAATGTCTGTGGGTTTCTCGATGTCCGTGGGTTTCTCAATGTCTGTGGGTTTCTCAATGTCCGTGGGTTTCTCAATGTCCGTGCGTTTCTCAATGTCCGTGGGTTTCTCAATGTCTGTGGGTTTCTCAATGTCTGTGGGTTTCTCGATGTCCGTGCGTTTCTCGATGTCCGTGGGTTTCTCGATGTCCGTGGGTTTCTCAATGTCCGTGGGTTTCTCAATGTCCGTGGGTTTCTCAATGTCCGTGGGTTTCTCAATGTCCGTGGGTTTCTCAGTCATTTACGTGGAGGCGGCCACGTCTTGCATTTGTAGGTTCTTGATTGGCTGTGAAATGTCATCTGCTTTTCTGAACAAATCATGGGCCCCCAATGGCAAGACGCTGGTTGGCTCCACATACTATAGTACTGGGAAATTCACTCGGTACGAGTGGAGCATGCAGGTGGGCAATTGCACCTGTGTGAACCGAAAAGCAGAAATGTTTAACGAAGTCATATTTGAACTGCTTCCTGGTCTATTTTCAAATCGGGATGCAAAATGAACACACTGATGGGATGGGACGTGGCTGCAGCAGGAACCTGAGTTTGTTTCCAAGTTACTATATGCATGTTACGCACCTGTATGATGAAAACGTACATGGCCTCGTTTTGTTTTGTTTTGCTGGATATCCTGAAGATGAAGTAAATGAACCATTGCACATTTCATCCCATCATACAACGTCATGTGTGCAGCTGGGTCGAAGTGGATCCCAAGGAGATATTGAGAACGGTCCACGAGTGTATCGAGGGTGCTTGCTCAACTCTCCGCCAACAAAATATTCCCATTACTGCTATCAAAGGTGAGAATTCCTTCTGCGGTGGAGCAGGAAATCGTCACGGGCCACATAATTTTTTTCCCATTGGTATGAAACTATTGTTGTGGACATTGTGTGGTTTTCAGGATGTAAACGCTAAAAAAGAAGGTAATGTACGTCATTGTTGTGGGCTGTAAAACTCATTTGGGAGGTGAAACTCACCTCGGACTCTACTTCAGAAGAGGAAGAACGTCTCAGCCCTGTGTTTGCTCAAAACCTCAGGTATCCAACCTATCCCACTTAGGGTTGCCGCCTTCAATGTGGGAAAAATAAGGGACACCCACGAGAACATTTTGAAATTGTTGCCACTTTTAAGCCATGTTTCATGCTTTTATGGACATACATATCTCTCCACGTAAAGTGTGAGCACATGAGTAGGACTAGTTGTTCTGTGGATATGAAAGAAACTTCATAGGTTCAGATCCACTGCTTCGGCTGCGGATCAGAAAGATTGCATTTTACTGACGTATAAGACTCATACATTTGGCATTGGCTATGTCGCCCGTGCTGTCCCACATTGTTGGCAGATCAATGAAAATACATCTTGTCTGAGCAGCAGTATAGATAATGAGATTCAGCCAATATCTCAGTTCAATCTCACATATGTGCATTCCGAAATAGCAGATTTGTGGAAGTTTTCCTTTTACTCAACACCACATCAATTAATTGACTGACAAAACAACTCACTATTGTCATTTACAGATTTTTATTTCAATCAGTTGAACAAAACAAAAATAGACGCAGCACAAGTGTTGCCATTAGACCAACTACCCATTTGGTGTACAATTTAAAGAACTTTAATTTAGCCGATTGAACAGGCCTAAAATATTTACAGTATCGCACCTCAGTGCTCTGAACACCCCTGCTCCCCCCCCCCCCCCCCCTTCCCATATCTCTCTGTCTCTGTCTCTGTCTCTCTCTCTCTCTACTTTCTCTTCCATGTGTACTTTTTGTCGCTCCTTGCAGCCTGAAGCAATGGCTTGTCCTTCAAAAGTTGAGTGAGACCAGTACCTCACTCTTCATGAGCTCCACAGAGCATCTGTTCCGGACATGACTCCATTTGTTGGCCATTCTGGAGAATATTCTCTCCACAAACCCTGTTGAGTCTGGTATGCTCAGTAGGTAGGAAATGACTGACAGCATATTTGGGAGATCAGCTGCCTGAAATACAGCCATCCACTTGGCAGCCATGTCTGTGGTCTTCCATTGATCGCCCTCCTGGAGCTTCTCCACAACGCTGCTTGCTGTGGTGGACTCATCGTACAGTTCAAGGATATCACCTGCTGCATGCTGCTCGGACATTGATATCACCTGCTGTATGCTGCTCAGACATGGTTATCACCTGCTGCATGCTGTTCAGACATGGTTATCACCTGCTGCATGCTGCTCGGACATGGTTATCACCTGCTGCATGCTGCTCGGACATGGTTATCACCTGCTGCGTGCTGCTCAGACATGGTTATCACCTGCTGCATGCTGCTCGGACATGGTTATCACCTGCTGCATGCTGCTCAGACATGGTTATCACCCGCTGCATGCTGCTCGGACATGGTTATCACCTGCTGCATGCTGCTCAGACATGGCTATCACCTGCTGCATGCTGCTCGGACATGGTTATCCCCTGCTGCGTGCTGCTCAGACATGGTTATCACCTGCTGCATGCTGCTCAGACATGGTTATCACCTGCTGCATGCTGCTCAGACATGGTTATCACCTGCTGCATGCTGCTCGGACATGGTTATCACCTGCTGCATGCTGCTCGGACATGGTTATCACCTGCTGCATGCTGCTCGGACATGGTTATCACCTGCTGCATGCTGCTCAGACATGGCTATCACCTGCTGCATGCTGCTCAGACATGGCTATCACCTGCTGCATGCTGCTCGGACATGGTTATCACCTGCTGCATGCTGCTCAGACATGGTTATCACCCGCTGCATGCTGCTCGGACATGGTTATCACCCGCTGCATGCTGCTCGGACATGGTTATCACCCGCTGCATGCTGCTCGGACATGGCTATCACCTGCTGCATGCTGCTCAGACATGGCTATCACCTGCTGCATGCTGCTCAGACATGGCTATCACCTGCTGCATGCTGCTCAGACATGGCTATCACCTGCTGCATGCTGCTTCACGTCAGACAGTCCACCATGGGCGATCGAAAAAGCTCGACGGCAAACCGTACATTTTGCCTTGTTCTCGTTGCCACTGATAGACTGACCCACTCGTATTCCGTCTGCCATTCGCATCTGCACTTTGACGGCCTCTTGCGTTTCACCGGTGGACTTCTGGCACTGGCAGACATTAAAATAAAACCGCGTGTCTGAGTCTCCGTAACTAGGGCAACGACGTCGACACTGAGCTTGCCTGCCATTCTCTGCCGCAAATTTTGATTGGGAACATCTACGCTATGTCTTGCGAAACGGTTTTGGTTTTATTAACTATCATGTCATTCTCACCATTGTGAAGACCGAGTGTATTATGAAAGTATGGTGTACATGAAAATACGGGACAAATCGCGTCCTGTATTGACTCGATACGGGACACTGCATTTTATTCTCCAATACAGGACGATCCCGTATGATACGGGACGGGTGGCAAGCCTAATCCCACTCTTTCCCCATGTTACCCCCTCATGCGACCACCACCTTTTTCAAATCTGTCTTTTATACCCGAATAGGTAGATCAAGTTCTGTCCAGCTTATACTCATCAGTGACAGGCCCAGATGTCACCCTGACCCATGTTCTCAAATCCTGTTTTGCTGCTCTTTCTTCTGCTTTGTCTGCTGTCTTTAACCTACCTGTCCTTCCCCTTTGACACCCATCTACCTGAATTCCTGTTCTCACCATTCCCGTCCACAGTAGGGTGCAAAACGGTTCCTTTCAACCAGAGCCAGTCTTGCCTTCTCTGCCGCCCTCGGCCAATTTTCAAAACCGCCCACCCGTAACCACACTCTGCCCTCCTCATGACAAACTAGATCACATGTAGTCGTTTGGGTGCTGATGCTGCACATTTTTCCACCTGTACAGGTTCATTAGTATGAGGGCATGCTGAAAAGTTATTCCTTGTACTTTTGGGGGGTTTTTTCCACTTCAAAACGGGTGAGGATATTTGAATGAAACAAAGACCGGTACTTACATCAATTAGTCTGTGTTCTACCACCATGCATATTTCCTTCTGAACAAAATTACCCTGCGATCGCGAAGCGAAGTAGAATATTTTAATGATTATTATGACGTCATAGGTCACGTGATACAGGCGCCATCTTGGAAAAACTTCAACAACAACAACATGCATTTTAAAGGCCATTTTCCCTGCTAGAGCGGGGGTTAGCCTTGCGGTCCCCATGACAATCTTCTCCATTTTGCCCTATTTTTGCATCTCTCCTTGTTAACCCCCTTGCCCGCATTTCTTCTTCCACCATCTTTAGCCAAGTCTTTCTCGGTCTTCCCCGTCCTCTACTTCCTTCTACCTTCATTTCCATCACTCTTCTCAACCAGTCACTTTCATCCTTCCTCAACACATGACCAAACCATCTCAACCTGTTCCTCTTCACAGCATCAATCACAGGCTCTATTTCCATCATCTTTCGCAATTCATCATTTGTCTTCCTCTCTCTCTCAACGATACTCCGCACATCCGTCGAACCATTCGCATTTCCACCCTTTCCAACCTTCGTTGCTGCTCTACGTTCATTACCCATGTCTCGCTCCCATAAATCATAACACTTCTCACACATGCAGCATACACCTTTCCCTTCAGCTTCAACGACACTCCCCTCATCATCAGCACGCCACTCAATTCCCGAAACTTCTTCCATGCACATCTCACTCGAGCAACCGTTGCCGAGTCTGATCCACCTTCTCCATTCAGCATGTCTCCGAGGTAGCAAAATGTTTTCACACCTTCCAGCTTCACGCCGTCTCCAAGATCCAACTCAACATTTCCTCCATCTGCAGCTCCCTCTGTGCACACCTTACATTTGAATGTAGCTGCCACACTGGTTAATGACCCTCTCAGACCACTACATTTTTGATGAACCCACTCAGCGCACATTGTACACTGAATGGAGTTCACTCCGACACCCTTCCTACACACAGCACATGGCCACTTCCCAGTTCTTTCCACCTCACCACATGCTTTACCACTTGCCATCACCTTCGTCTTTCCGATATTCACCTTCAGACCTTTTGTCTCCATACATTCCTTCCACGTGTTCATCTTTTCCTTCAGTCCATCCATACTTTCCGCAATCAACACCAGATCATCTGCATACAACAACTCCCACGGTAAACCCTCCTTTACGTTCTGAGCCAGCATCTCCATCACAGCTACAAATAGTAGTGGACTTAGTACCGACCCCTGATGCACTCCCACCTTCACCTCAAACTCACCACTTTTCCCGTCCTTCGTCCTTACAGCTGTGCGCGCTCTTTTGTACATTGCCATCACTACTCTGATCAACCATTCCTCCACTCCTAACTTCCTCAATGCCCATGTCAATACTTTGCGTGGAACCCGATCGAATGCTTTCTCCAGATCAACAAACCCAAGAAACAACTTCTTCCTCTTCTCCATGTGCTTCTCCTGCAACTGCCTCACAATGAAAGCACGTCTGTCGTTCCTCTTCCTGGCATAAATCCAAACTGCATTTCGTCAATCTTCACTTTCTTCCTTATCCTCCTCTCCAACACCCTTTCCAATACCTTCATTCCATGCTCCAATAACTTTATCGCTCGGGACTGGCAGAGGGTCACCTTTCCCCTTGTATAGAGGGACGAGGGTACTCAGTTCCCAAACCACTGGAATGCGGCCTTCTTTCACCACCAGATTACAGATCTCTGTCATTCTCTTCACACCCCAACTTCCTGCTGCCTTCAACATATCTCCCACAACTCCCATCGGCCCTCCCGCTTTTTTACCCTTCATTGCTTTTATCGCTTCCTCAACTTCCTTCTCAGTTATCTTCTCTGCCGGTCCTAAAACTGGGTTACTCTCTATGTTGCCATCCCATTCATTCTCTGTATTCAACAGCATTTCCATATATCTTTTCCATCTTCCTTTAATTCCATCTGGGTCCACAACGATTTGTCCCACTTCATCCTTCAAGCAACTCACCCCCATCACATCACACCTCTCTTTCACTATCTGCTTTGCAATCCTGAATACTGCTTTCTGACCCTCTTCCGAATCCAAGCGTTCTCCGAACATTTTCCGACATGCCTCCTGCGCCTTTGCTACCTCTTTCTTTGCAGCCTTCCTGGCTGCCTTATAACTTTCATGCTCTGCTGTTTCTGCTCCCGTACCCTTCGCCTACTGCCACTCCTTGAACTTCTTCCTCTTCTCGTCAATCCTCTTTCCAACTTCATCATCCCACCACCATGTTTCCGAGTGCCTCGGTGGTCCTTTTGTCCATCCACATACCTCACCAACGGCTCCCAACAGACTAGCTTTCATTGACATCCAACCACTTTCAAGCTCAACCACATCATCCTCGACCCTACTCAGCCTCTCTTTTAATGCCTCCCTTACTGTCACCTCTTTCAACCTCCACACCTTCATTCTCGGTTGGTACTTCACCCGCCGAGCTCTCCTCGCACCTTTCACCCTTACGTCGCAGACAACCAAGTGGTGCTGTGAAACAGCCTCCTCCCCCGGGATCACCTTTGTGTCCTGGAGGTGCCCCCTAACTCGCCTACGCAGCATCAGGTAGTCAACGGTTGTCGTCGACCCACCTGACGTGTATGTTACAAGCTTATTATCCTCTTTCTGGAACTGAGTATTACAAATCAACAAATCAGCTCCATCAGCAAACTCCAAAATCCTTTCACCTTCTCCATTTCTCACACCATATCCGTAACCCCCATGAACTCCGTCAAAACCATCCATACTCCTTCCCACATGTCCATTCAGGTGTTCTCCTACCACAACAACTTCCTCATCTTTCACGTTTTCCATCAGCTTCTCTATCGCACACCAGAACTTGTCCTTCTCTTCATCGCTTCGACCAACCTGCGGAACATATCCCGAGATGACGTTCACCAAGAGCTTTCCAATCATCATTTTCACCATCATCAACCTATCACTCACTCTAGTCACACTCACCACACTGTCTACAAACTCCTCACAAAACAGGACATCAACACCATTCACGCCTTCCGGGCACCCTTGCCACACAAACTTGTATTTCTGTCCCTGCCTACCCTTCACCATTCTCACACCACTTCCCTTCCATCTCGTCTCTTGCACACAACATATGTCCACTCTTCTTCTGACCAATACTTCCACCACTTCTCCTGATCTCCCTGTCATTGTCCCTACATTCCATGTCCCAAACCTCAGAAACCGATCTCCACTTCGGGCTGTACCCTGCCCACATGTAGTTGTAATTGTCATGGTTCTCTTTTTGAGGCAATGTTTTTATGGCCGGATGCCCTTCCTGACGCCAACCCTCTTAGTCGTATTTTACGACACGCAGGGATACGGCGTACTTATTCTTATCCAGGGTACACACTGGGAAACGTTGAAAACATGGAAATTCTGGGGGGTGGGGGGGGGGGGGGGCGGCGTCAGCATCACGGCTGCGGTTTAAACATATTTAAATAAATATTTAAACAAAACCATGAAAAACAATCTGGGAAAAGTCTCTAAGTGAGAACGTGGATTTGAGAAAGCAGGAGCAGAGGTGAAAGAAAAACGAGATATAGGGGGCGGGGCACAAGTCGAGACGAGGAGGCCGCACGAGACACCAGGCCGCACGAGGCGCGAACAAAGAAACGACTAATGTCACACAAATTTGCAACAACTACAAAACCAAAACCAAATAGAAACACACAATAACACATACACAACAAAATACGCAGCGGAAATTTGACAAAGAAACGAACGGGAAAACACTCAAACTTTGATGCCGTGGAGAGATCGAAGCAAGCCCCGTCGCTCGAGGGACCGGAAGTGGAAAAACTTCGCACCTCTATATCTCTGAAACCACTCCATGGAAAAAATTGAGACCTGCCCCATTGTCAAGTACTCCACATGGGAAATAAGAAATGTTAATTATGATGTAATCGGTGTCTTCGTTATGACGTCATAATTCGACAAATACAACACTTATCCATCCGATCATTATTTTAAAAATTTCAGCAACTGTTGGTCTGATGGACACGAAATTTTCACCAGAGGAGCGCCTCCTCCTTTAGAATATTTTAATGATAATCATGACGTCATAGGTCATGTGTTACAGGCGCCATCTTGGAAAAACCGAAAAATGTTGCACCTCCATATCTCCAAAACCGCTCTGTGGAAAAAATTGAAACGTGGCTCATTGTAAATAATTCTATATGGGGAATAGGTGTTGTTAACGATGACGTCATTTGTGCCATAATTATGACGTCATAATTGACAGGGACAACGCTTGGTCTGATCAGTTTCTAATTTATTGAGTGTGATCTATGCAACAATTATTTAGAGAATATAAATTTATGATGTCATCGCTCACGTGGTCTGGCAGCCATATTGGATGTTTTTTGTTTTTTGTTTTCAAAAACAGAAGAGTTGGCTCACAACAAGTTGACTGTGCAGGCTAAGTATTCCATGAATACCATCTAGTTACCACTGTGGTCCACACATTTCTGCCAATGTTCATGTAGTTTTGTGGTGCCATCATGATAGAACTGTGGGTTCAGCTGAGAGAACTGGAGCTTCACAACAGCTTTGACATGATGAGCATCAAGGATGGTCCACAGCAGCCCACGGAGCTAATCAGCTGCCAATGTTGGTGCATCCACTTTGCACTGGTGTCGGCAGCTGGTTATGCAAGACGAACAATAATAAGGGCTTTATTACCCACCGTGCCTTGGAAATGCTTTTCTAAGTACAATTGTGTATGAACACGGGCAATTTTCATAGGTTAAGAATTCACAGATACGGCCGATTCACCGTTGTTGCCTCCCTTACTTCAGTTGCTGCCCAAGGCCGGGGGCCTCATTTGCTTTTGCGGAAATCCAGACGAGCTTTAAACTAAAGGTCAGCAAGCTCTCTTCCAATCACACGTGTAGTCACAGAAACCATTAATCACTGCCAATGTGAAGTCTCTTGTTGTTCAAACATCCTGATCTCTGACCATCAGTTTGGGTCATTCAACTATTGACATGCTTCTGCTTCTCTCTCAGCGGTATCCGGAAGCCATCAATCTTACACGAGGTCATAGCCATCTCCTTGGCATCTCTGGACATATTTGAGGCATTCAACGATCTGGCATTCTATAGAGCTCGTATGTTGCAGGCAGCAAGCTTCACAAGATCTTATTCATATCCGCCTTTCTGACTTCCTCTATTCATGCAGTCAACTTGTTGCTATCAATGGATCGTCTCTCCCATTGAAGGCCGGAGTGTCCCAAGGCAGTGTCTTCAGACCAGACTTGTTCCTTTTCTACATAAATGACTTCACTGTTGCCCAGGGAAATCCTTGTTGCAGATGGCTTGATTTACCACAACCTGGAGTTGTGACATTCAACGACTGGCAGGCAGCAGCTGTATCACTCTCTGCTGATTTGGAATTGATTAGATCCTGGTCGGACAAATGAATCGTGGCTTTCAATCCCTGGAAATCTCATGTCCGCACCCTGACACGCCTGGAAGGATTTTCGAACTAACTCGGCTAACTATTTCCTTGGTTTGTCACTGGAGGTTCAGTCAAGTGAACTTCTGGGCCTCATTACTGCTCCTGTCCTGATAATATTGCAAAGCAGACCTGTTTTTTGTCATTTCGATTCAGTCCTCGACAAGTCGGAAGTACTCCCAGCCTACAAGGCGTTTGTCTGCAGCTCAATGGAGTACTACTCTTCCCTGTAGGCTGTTGCCGCAGCATCCCATTTGTTTCTCCTGGATATTCTGTGGAATCTAAAACTTGACTTTATTAGCATTTCTTGTGATGAGGCCAAGTCATAAGGCCTCTGTTGCTCGGTTCATGCTGCCTCTCCTACGGTCCAGCTCTTATTTATCGGTTCCGTCTAGTCTAGACGATTAGTTGTGCTGCAAGGTCTATGGTTAATTCTTCATTTTTTTTGCTATTGGCCATCAGTTAGTTGTGCAGTTGGGTCCCTACAAGTTTATTATTTATTTATTTATACAAAATCTGGGCTTGTGGAAGAGTGAAGCGACAGAGAGAAAAACAGCAATGTACTAACAATGGGGCATTAAGGCAGCAAAGCTTGGTGTTGGCTTAACGGTTAAGGTGGCTGGCTTGAGATATTAAGGTCTTGAGTTCGAGTACCTGTCGCGCCGTTAAATAACGCCATTTAGGTTGACACGGCCTGTCATCCTTCTGAGGTCAGCAAAATAAGTACCAGCTTACTGGAAGCAGGAGGCACAACAGCAGCGGCACTGCGGGGCTCCCAGCAAATAGGCAACCAGCAGCCACTGGGTACATTCAAAATAATAATAATTAGGGCAGCAGGTGGACACAACAAGCAAGAGATTGAACAAACAACAAAGGTGAAGAGGAGAGGAAACCTGCGAGTAAGAGGGTTAAATTCCAAAAAGGGTTGAAGATACCTGCCCATCTTTGTGGAATCACAGCACCATCCTTTTTAGCATTCCTTCCCATCTTTTGTTCATCCTAATATATGATCCACCACGCGGTGACCCGGGTTGCCCCGTGATTTTTCACCATTTTACATAATTAATTTATTTATTTTAGGGGGAGTGTAACCCGGGTTCACGTGATAGGAAAATCCTTTGTGTACCCATACTTTTTGGCAAGAACAAGCACCTTTCCATGCAATACACAGCAGAACTAGGTCTATCCTTCTCACGTCTTATTACAACTTTTAATCTACAACGTTTAAAATGTGTGTTATTGTAGCGGTTACCGCTGGATGCACACAATCGCCTTGCACCGGCCAGAACACGGCCAGACGCGCCTCTCCCGGGCATGCCCGGACTCACTGTTCCCGGGCACGCCCGAACCTCCCGGGCACGCCCGGTCTCGTCTTTCCCGGGCATGCCCGCTCTCGCCTTTCCAGGGCTCGCCCAGAGCGTCCGGGCATGCCCGCTATCGCCTTTCCAGGGCTCGCCCAGAGCGCCCGGGCATGCCCGCTCTCGCCTTTCCAGGGCTCGCCTAGAGCGTCTGGGCATGCCCGCTATCGCCTTTCCAGGGCTCGCCCAGAGCGTCTGGGCATGCCCGCTATCGCCTTTCCAGGGCTCGCCCAGAGCGTCCGGGCATGCCCGCTATCGCCTTTCCAGGGCTCGCCCAGAGCGTCCGGGCATGCCCGCTATCGCCTTTCCAGGGCTCGCCCAGAGTGTCCGGGCATGCCCGCTATCGCCTTTCCAGGGCTCGCCCAGAGCGTCCGGGCATGCCCGCTATCACCTTTCCAGTGCTCGTCCAGAGCGCCCGGGCACGCCCAGCCTCGACTTGCCAGGCCGCAGCCAAACACGCCCGGGCAGGTCCAGACTCGCCTTTCCAAGGCTCGCCCTTGATACCCGGGCATGCCCGGTATAGCTTTTGCCGGGCAAACCTCCCGACATAAATGTGTATATATATTGCTGCCCGATAAACGGGCTTTTCAGAGTACCCGAGTGTGATACATTTATTAAACCTACTCGGACGAATTTCCATCTTTGGTCGCGTCAATTCTTTCAACTCGCGTTGGAGTCCAGCTCCTTCATTATGATCTTTTCCCAGGACCACTAATTGGCACCGCCGAGCAAGATTCTAGTCCAGGCAGTACTACGTCACTCCTCGATCTCCAGGGAGCATTATTTATTCAACCCACCCAACACGAGCACACAGTCGCAGGAATAAAGAGAGAAACAACAGGAAATCGGTTTACAAAATCCATTTTAATCAGTCAATAGATGTCAATGCAACGTCGATAGTCAATAGCTCAACTTGGGATGGCAACGTTGCCAATGTCACAATGAAGTCAACAAAAGTCCGAGCGGCGGGAGCAATCATTGTTCAGTTTAGTCTACTGTTCGCACTGTGTCGCAGGCGCCAAAATGGCCTGCCGCATTCAACACTGACAGCATCTACACTGTATAGTGTATCTGGTTCCTTTACTCCCCTGGAAACCCAAGCATGTCTTCCACAACACCATGTCCAATAACAGATTCCTGGCTATTGGAGTCACCCGGCACTGGAGTGAGCTGGTCCATTGGGCATGGCGATCGTGACGGCCAAACCAAGCTCCACAACAGAAGGCATTACAGTATAAAATTGAATTATTGGTAAAAAATTTGAAAAACTGCATGCCCAGTGTGGATGTTCCGGGTCATTTTCGCCTTCACGAGAGCACGGGTTACTGTTAAATGGCCCTGATTTGAGAATTACCGTATCTCACGAGGTAACCCGGGTTAATCAATATGGCGGCGTCACGACGTAACCCGGGTCACCGCGTGGTAGATCATATCACTCCTTGATGAATGTCTTTGGGGAGAACTTTAACGGAAGGTCTTTCCTTGGCTAGGTTGAGCTTTTGATAACCGACGAGGCCTTCATCCGCAACTTGATGGAGTACGGCTGTCCCCTTTGTGCTGACGTCCTTGCCTCGTACCTTGCTCTTCTTGATGCCATGGAAACCAAGACCTTTAAGTTAATTGGTATCTCCCACGACGAAGTCGAGTCTATGGGCCTATCACTTTTCCATTGCAGACAAGTTGGCGGTCTCTGTCTTCCACCGCCTCCTTTTTTGTCTTGCACCCTCGGCTAATTGAGTACCAGTTCACTGGTAATTCCCTGTTTGTCGTTAAAAGGCGGCAAACAGGGTTCGCGTCAGGAAGGGCATCCGGCCGTAAAACATTGCTTCAAAAAGGGGACTAAAAAACAACAACAACCACAGTTCCCGAAAAAGGCCAAACCCCGCTTTGCGGGGAAAAATGGCCTCTAAAGGTGGTTATATATATATATTTTTTTACCCTCTGCCCTTGTGACTATCCTTCACGGGTTTCTGCAGGGTGCACACGGTCTTCCAGCAACCGTCTTCTCCGTAAACTCCAAAATCCAGGCTCGCTGCTCACCTTCACTCATTTCGTCCTCGTTTCTCACTCATATGGAACCAACTTTCCCAATCTGTTCAGTCCCATTCTTCCATTCAAGAAATCACCTGTTCACCAATACCTTCAAGAAATCACCTGTTCACCAATACCTTCAAGAAATCACCTGTTCAGCAATACTTTCAAGAAATCACCTGTTCAGCAATACTTTCAAGAAATCACCTGTTCAGCAATACTTTCAAGAAATCACCTGTACACCAATACCTTCAAGAAATCACCTGTTCACCAATACCTTCAAGAAATCACCTGTTCAGCAATACTTTCAAGAAATCACCTGTTCAGCAATACTTTCAAGAAATCACCTGTTCAGCAATACTTTCAAGAAATCACCTGTTCACCAATACCTTCAAGAAATCACCTGTTCACCAATACCTTCAAGAAATCACCTGTTCAGCAATACTTTCAAGAAATCACCTGTTCAGCAATACTTTCAAGAAATCACCTGTTCACCAATACCTTCAAGAAATCACCTGTTCACCAATACCTTCAAGAAATCACCTGTTCAGCAATACTTTCAAGTGCTGCAATATTTTACTCCATGTTTATATTGTTTTATTAACATTTCTTTTCTTGCTAAAGATTGCTGTTTGTGTATAAAAATTTGTTTGTTTGTTTCTGTTTGGATTCCTCTCTTTTTCTATTCTGGGAGCACCTGTTTCCTGAAATTGTTTGCACTTTGCATTTCTAGTTGTCATTGATGTTTCATCTCGATTTGCTCATTTGTCCGTTAAAGTCCCTTACATATGCCCACCAATCGGTTCTTCTTGCTGCAGTTGAAACGAAAACATTTGGCTGATTTGACACGAGACAAAAAGGGAGAAACAAGAAAACTCAGAATAGTACAAAATGGAAATTCAAAGAACATACAGGGTTTAGCAAGAGCAAAGGAAACATTTGAAAATGAAATATTTCTGTAATGGATTGTATTCCTGAATTTATTTCTATACTGGAATGCCGGGGCCTGTGGGAAACCCACGGACATAGGCACGTATGGAATTTTGACATGTACATGCTGCACGTAGAGCTTTCAACGTGGCTACTGGAAATACAGCAGATCCAGAGATGATGTCATTTAAACAATTCATTTACTTCACATAATATATTAATATATGTCCATGCACAAAAAAACGGGCGAAAACGGAAGTCCCCTTCCATTTTTTTTTCCACCGGAGTTTTGCATGAAAGGCCATGAAAAGGTCTGGTTGGAGTTGTTTTTTATTGTTTTTTATTTTTTTATACTTTCGACTTCAAATATTAATCATGACTATTTTCTTTCCTCTGTTTGGGGTTTTAATCAAAATGAACCTTTATTTAATTTTCATGCGTTGTTCAGTCTTCAATATACATCAGAAGCCTGAGGCCTATAAGTAGTGACCAAAATGGTGGACATGTGATTTGATTTTTTGAGGTTAGAATTGTGGGTGGAGTAATGGCAGCCAATCTCCGTGACACAGACAGCCAGACAGACAGACTGGCGGAGGATATTATAGTGCATATCTAATTAATTGACGTTATGTAAATAATTTAATGGTCAGAAATGTATTGAATGGATATTTGCATTTTTCCAAACGATTTGTAAATGGCAGGTGTGGAAGTTTTTCATGGATACACTAGGTTTTGGAAATACAATTGTGCTGGACTGAACAGGCCTACACGACACCGGATGTGGTGGGTTTTATGGGGTTGGGTATACACTTACCTAGACCACCGAGTCTGGTTCTGACCATTACACCACCGAGCCTGATTCCGACCATTACACCACCGAGCCTGATTCCAACCATTACACCACCGGGTCTGGTTCCAACCATTACACCACCGGGTCTGGTTCCGACCATTACACCACCAGGTCTGGTTCCAACCATTACACTGCCAAGTCTGGTTCCAACCATTACACCACCGGGTCTGGTTCCGACCATTACACCACCGAGCCTGATTCCGACCATTACACCACCGGGTCTGGTTCCAACCATTACACCACCAGGTCTGGTTCCAACCATTACACCGCCAGGTCTGGTTCCAACCATTACACTGCCAAGTCTGGTTCCAACCATTACACCGCCGAGCCTGGTTCCGACCATTACACCACTGGGTCTGGTTCCGACCATTACACCACCGGGTCTGGTTCCGACCATTACACCACCGGGTCTGGTTCCGACCATTACACCACCGGGTCTGGTTCCGACCATTACACCACCGGGTCTGGTTCCGACCATTACACCACCGGGTCTGGTTCCGACCATTACACCACCGGGTCTGGTTCCGACCATTACACCACCGGGTCTGGTTCCGACCATTACACCACCGGGTCTGGTTCCGACCATTACACCACCGGGTCTGGTTCCGACCATTACACCACCGGGTCTGGTTCCGACCATTACACCACCGGGTCTGGTTCGGACCATTACACCACCGGGTCTGGTTCGGACCATTACACCACCGGGTCTGGTTCGGACCATTACACCACCGGGTCTGGTTCGGACCATTACACCACCGGGTCTGGTTCGGACCATTACACCACCGGGTCTGGTTCGGACCATTACACCACCGGGTCTGGTTCGGACCATTACACCACCGGGTCTGGTTCGGACCATTACACCACCGGGTCTGGTTCGGACCATTACACCACCGGGTCTGGTTCCGACCATTACACCACCGGGTCTGGTTCCGACCATTACACCGCCGGGTCTGGTTCCGACCATTACACCGCCGGGTCTGGTTCCGACCATTACACCGCCGGGTCTGGTTCCGACCATTACACCGCCGGGTCTGGTTCCGACCATTACACCGCCGGGTCTGGTTCCGACCATTACACCGCCGAGCCTGGTTCCGACCATTACACCGCCGAACCTGGTTCCGACCATTACACCGCCGAGCCTGGTTCCGACCATTACACCGCCGAGCCTGGTTCCGACCATTACACCGCCGAGCCTGGTTCCGACCATTACACCGCCGAGCCTGGTTCGGACCATTACCCCCCCCCCCCTCCTCCTCCCCCCATATTTGAATATTTGTTTGCATTATCTTACCAAATTTTAATTCAATGTTTTCTGTAATTAATGGAGGTGTGGTCTGCAATGTGTGCTTTATCTCTGAAATTCTTGCTCTTGCAGCCGTTGGCATCACAAACCAGAGAGAAACGACCATCGTGTGGGACCGGATTTCCGGGGAGCCATTGCACAATGCCATTGGTAATACATTAATTTACTTTGACACTCGTTGGCGACGCGACATGTTGTGCTTGATTTCCGAGTCATGGAGTGATGAGTGTGATTGATATGATGAGTGCGATTGATATGATGAGTGCGATTGATATGTTGAGTGCGATTGATATGATGAGTGCGATTGATATGACGAGTGCGATTGATATGGCGAGTGCGATTGCTATGACGAGTGCGATTGCTATGACGAGTGCGATTGATATGACGAGTGCGATTGATATGGCGAGTGCGATTGATATGGCGAGTGCGATTGATATGACGAGTGCGATTGATATGACGAGTGCGATTGATATGACGAGTGCGATTGATATGACGGGTGCGATTGATATGACGGGTGCGATTGATATGACGGGTGCGATTGATAGGACGGGTGCGATTGATAGGACGGGTGCGATTGATATGACGGGTGCGATTGATATGACGGGTGCGATTGATATGACGGGTGCGATTGCTATGACGAGTGCGATTGATATGGCGGGTGCGATTGATATGGCGGGTGCGATTGATATGACGGGTGCGATTGATATGACGGGTGCGATTGATATGACGGGTGCGATTGATATGACGGGTGCGATTGATAGGACGGGTGCGATTGATAGGACGGGTGCGATTGATAGGACGGGTGCGATTGATATGACGGGTGCGATTGATAGGACGGGTGCGATTGATAGGACGGGTGCGATTGATAGGACGGGTGCGATTGATAGGACGGGTGCGATTGATAGGACGGGTGCGATTGATAGGACGGGTGCGATTGATAGGACGGGTGCGATTGATAGGACGAGTGCGATTGATAGGACGAGTGCGATTGATAGGACGAGTGCGATTGATAGGACGAGTGCGATTGATAGGACGAGTGCGATTGATAGGACGAGTGCGATTGATAGGACGAGTGCGATTGATAGGACGAGTGCGATTGATAGGCCGAGTGCGATTGACTTGCCGAGTGCGATTGACTTGCCGAGTGCGATTGACTTGCCGAGTGCGATTGACTTGCCGAGTGCGATTGACTGGGCGAGTGCGATTGACAGGGCGAGTGCGATTGACAGGGCGAGTGCGATTGACAGGGCGAGTGCGATTGACAGGGCGAGTGCGATTGACAGGGCGAGTGCGATTGACAGGGCGAGTGCGATTGACAGGGCGAGTGCGATTGACAGGGCGAGTGCGATTGACAGGGCGAGTGCGATTGACAGGGCGAGTGCGATTGACAGGGCGAGTGCGATTGACAGGGCGAGTGCGATTGACAGGGCGAGTGCGATTGACAGGGCGAGTGCGATTGAAAGGGCGAGTGCGATTGACAGGGCGAGTGCGATTGACAGGGCGAGTGCGATTGACAGGGCGAGTGCGATTGACAGGGCGAGTGCGATTGACAGGGCGAGTGCGATTGACATGGCGAGTGCGATTGACATGGCGAGTGCGATTGACATGGCGAGTGCGATTGACATGGCGAGTGCGATTGACATGGCGAGTGCGATTGACATGGCGAGTGCGATTGACATGGCGAGTGCGATTGACATGGCGAGTGCGATTGACATGGCGAGTGCGATTGACATGGCGAGTGCGATTGACATGGCGAGTGCGATTGACATGGCGAGTGCGATTGCTATGGCGAGTGCGATTGCTATGGCGAGTGCGATTGATATGGCGAATGCGATTGATATGGCGAGTGCGATTGATATGGCGAGTGCGATTGCTATGGCGAGTGCGATTGCTATGGCGAGTGCGATTGCTATGGCGAGTGCGATTGCTATGACGAGTGCGATTGCTATTACGAGTGCGAATGCTATGACGCATGCGAATGCTATGACGAGTGCGAATGCTATGACGAGTGCGATTGCTATGACGAGTGCGATTGCTATGACGAGTGCGATTGACTTGACGAGTGCGATTGACTTGACGAGTGCGATTGACTTGCCGAGTGCGATTGACTTGCCGAGTGCGATTGACTTGCCGAGTGCGATTGACTTGACGAGTGCGATTGACTTGACGAGTGCCATTGATATATTGAGTGTGATTGATATTGCATCGCTCGAGGATTTGCTGGCGATCAATGTTCCGTTGACTGCGGAGTCGACTGTAACCTTGTGGTCGCCATTATTTGGTTTGGATACATGTACAGACTTGTTCATCTTAAAATAATCGCCGCTTTAATTAGTGCTGCCTCGAATGGAAGCAAAGGTTGGAGGTGATGGAATTTCACCACGTGACGTATCATATTGTGTGCACCATTCGTTCCATTCACCTTATCTCCAGTGTGGCTTGACATGCGGACACAGCTGACGGTGGAGAGACTGATTGATGCAACGCCAGCACGGGACCAGAATCACCTGAAGGTGAGCTTGGTGAACTATACATGGCAGCCATTGTAGGACGTGCTTCTTATTATGAGGAAACTTCTCCGTAATGTCTTCTCATAATTAATCACACCTTATTATTTATTTATTTTACTTGCTTACCTTTTCACTTGGTATACTTTCTACCCACGTCCATCCCGAGACATTGTTAAGCTGGTTGTCTGATCTGCATTCTGGAAGTTCCTTAGTCCATTTCAAGGCCTGACATATACACACTCACCTCTTCGCTGTCCACACCTGGGTTTGAGGCCCTACCCGGCTAGAAGGTGTCATCTCGGCGTTTGGGCAAGGTGATTCATCGATGCGTGCCATCCCTCGGATGGATGTTAAACGGGAATCCCATCTGTCGGCATTAGTTGGTGGACGTTAAAGATCCCAAGGTGTCATTCGCGAAGAGTAGGTGAGCTGTTGCCGGCACCGTGGCCAAATTCCAAATTGTTGCCCAAACCAGCAGAGGGCATTGCATCAGCAGCACAGCCCATCGGGCAATGATGCCACCCCGCGGCCTTGTGCTGCATACAACAACAACAACAACAACAACATGCATTTTAAGGCCATTTTCCCTGCTAGAGCGGGGGTTAGCCTTGCGGTCCCCATGACGATCTTCTCCATTTTGCCCTATTTTCTGCATCTCCCCTTGTTAACCCCCTTGCCCGCATTTCTTCTTCCACCATCTTTAGCCAAGTCTTTCTCGGTCTTTCCCGTCCTCTACTTTCTTCTACATTCATTTCCATCACTCTTCTCAACCAGTCACTTTCATCCTTCCTCAACACATGACCAAACCATCTCAACCTGTTTCTCTTCACAGCATCAATCACAGGCTCTATTCCCATCATCTTTCGCAATTCATCATTTGTCTTCCTCTCTCTCAACGATACTCTGCACTAAGAATGAATAAATACTTTACACAGAATAAGCTTTCTTTCAACTTGGTGCTGAAGACTCCTGAAGGATTTATGGTTTAAATATTGTATACGAAACAAGGACATGAGGCTTTGCTGTACTTTTTACATAAATTACAAGATTATTGGTAGAAGTAGGAGGAGGAGAAGAAGAAGAACCACTCCTTTCACGTTTTCAGACACGAAGCTGCTGAGGCAGTTTTCCATTGGCTAGGGGGCACAGGTAACCATTCTGACACAGGACCCTCGAATGGCTCATTCTTCCCAGAAAGCCGATACGTATTTTGCCAACCTCGGAAGGATGACGGGCTGAGTCAACCCACCTGGTGTTAATTTAACGGCCCCACAGTGGCTCGAACTCAGGGCCAGAATATGTCTGTCATAATCAATAATTGTAATATCGATGTGCTTGATGAAAGGTATCACGTGTGCGTGCAGGATAAGACCGGCCTACCTATTAGCACGTACTTCAGTGCAGTGAAACTACGCTGGTTGCTCGACAACTGTGCAGGTGTGCAGAGCGCTGTACAAGATGGCCGTGCCCTTTTTGGAACTGTTGACACATGGATACTTTGGGTGAGGGCATCGCTCCATGGGATACCCAAATGAAATCCGAATCTAGACATTGGTTGTGATTGTTTTGGTCTGAAAAGTGCTAATTGTGTCATCGTTTGCATTTTGACCTTTTCAGAATCTAAGCGGTGGAACTGATGGTGGAGTTCACCTTACTGATGTCACAAATGCAAGTAGAACGATGCTTTTCAACATCCACACGCTCCAATGGGACTCCGAGTTGTGCGAGTAGGTGAACATGCAGCATCGCCATGTTAAGTGGAACCAACAGCGCTTTGCTACAAATGTACCTTTGGTTACCTGTTTGGAGCACTCATTACGGTACGTTTGATGTGGCCGTTCTGTGCAGGTTTTTCGACATTCCCATGAGTATTTTACCGGGAGTCCGGAGTTCGTCAGAGATTTACGCTTCCATGGTGAGTTTACTGCAGAGAATACCTTTTCACCCCTCAGCCCAAATTGGGCTAAGGGGTATTGTCACGGACGGCGTCCGGGCGTCCGTCAACTTTTTGTTTCCGTCAATTTTGAGCAGAACGGCTTGTCCGATTAAATCCATTTTTGCAGTGTGTGTTGCGGTTGAGTAGAGGAAGGTTCCTTTCGAAAATGGGCGCTCTGCGATTTTCAATATGGCCGCCACGGAAGCCATCCGGGCGTCCATCAACTTTTTATTTCCGTCAATTTCGAGCAGAACGGCTTGTCCGATTAAATCCATGTTTGCAGTGTGTGTTGGGGTTGGGTACAGGAAGGTTCCTTTCGAAAATGGGCGCTCTGCGATTTTCAATATGGCCGCCACGGAAGCCATCCGGGCGTCCATCAACCTTTTATTTCCGTCAATTTCGAGCAGAACGGCTTGTCCGATTAAATCCATGTTTGCAGTGTGTGTTGCGGTTGAGTAGAGGAAGGTTGCTTTCGAAAATAGGCACGCTGTGTTTTTCAATGTGGCCGCCACGGCAGCCATCCGTGCATCCGTCAACTTTTGGTTTCCGTCAATTTCGAGCAAAACGGCTTGTCCGATTAAATCCATTTTTGCAGTGTGTTGGGGTTGAGTAGAGCAAGGTTCATGGGTGCGCTGCGATTTTCAATATGGCCGCCATGGCAGCCATCTTGAAATTGGTTTCCACCATGCATGGGCTGAGGGGTTCCGCCCGCTTTGCGGTGCTATTTATTACCTCTGCCACTGAAGGTGAATGAATGGAGGTTGTTTTCATCCCTGTCTGTCTGTGAACAGGATATCTCAAAAGGTTGTGGACGGATTTGGACGAAACTTGGTGGACAGGTTGTGTGTGTGTGTGTCAAGGACGATTAGATTCGATTTTGATGATCTGAAAATGGATTCGGATAGGAGAATTATTTAATTTTTAAAGTGATTCTTCACCATTGAGAGATCAGGTGAAAAGCGATAAATAACATATTTTAAAAGTTATGGATGACTTGTGACTAAACTTGGTGGACGAGTTGGTTTGGTGACGAGAACAAGCCGATTAGATTTTGATTCAGGTCCGAAGCCAGATCCGGCCGATCAGTGGGATATAAAATATACATTGTTCAGTGTGGATGGCAGACTGAAGGTGAATGGAGGTTGTCTTTTCACCCCTATCTTTGTCTGTCTATTTGTCTGTGAGCTGCGTATTTCAAAAGGTTACGGACGGATTTGGACAGAATTTGGTGGACATGCTGGGTGTGTGACGAGGACTAATTGATTCGATTTTGGTTGAGGTCTGGATGCAGTTCCGGCCTGTCGTTATGATTCAAGACGTTAATTGTTCAGCCTGTCCGAGGAATGCAGTTCGTTCTTGTGGGTATTGTCCGTCATCTTTGCTCGTACTCCATCAACACTGTCTGCTTTCCTATTCGTGAAATCGTTGATCGTTGCTAACACCTGACTTTGTAATGTATCAGCCAATATAATTTGTCGCTGATGCATTTTATGGACAGATTGTCATTCTCCTATTTACATCCACTCCTTAACTCTTTTGTCTATTCCCAGAGCCTGATTTTTTTTTTCCTCCTTACCTCTTGTCTATTCCCAAAACCCGATTTTTCCTCCTTACCTCTTTTGTCTATTCCCAAAACCCGATTTTTCCTCCTTACCTCTTTTGTCTATTCCCAGAGCCCGATTTTTCCTCCTTACCTCTTTTGTCTATTCCCAAAACCCGATTTTTCCTCCTTACCTCTTTTGTCTATTCCCAGAGCCCGATTTTTCCTCCTTATCTCTTTTGTCTATTCCCAGAGCCTGATTTTTCTTGCCTCTGTTTCTTCTCTTGCCTTTTTCTGATAATTCTCGAGCACCTTACATAAACCATACCTGCCCTCCAATGCTGATCTTTATTATCTTCCAGCTATTCACCCCGTTATTGCTGCCATTTCTCTTTGACATTATTCGTTTTCTCTTCTCAGCTCATTATTCATACATGTTTTGTTTTTTCCCCACACATATTTAGAGCCACTTCATTCTTCATGTTCTTCCATTTCCTTTGTTCTCATATCTTTTCCAGCATTTCTTCTGTTGTCCATTTTTATGCCTCCGCCGACAAAGTCGCCGAAGGAATTATGTTTTTGGGTTGTCCGTACATCCGTCCCTCCGTCCGTACGGGCTAAACCTCGTTTTTCTCAGCAAACATATGTCCGATTGAGACGACACTTTCAGGGTAGGAGTGACACCCATGCAGAGTGTTTTTATGATAATTGTGATGTCATAGGTCACGTAGTGTGGCAGCCATCTTGGATTAAATGCAAATAATAAAAAATATATTTCTCGGAAACCGCTGAATGGAAAAATTAGAAACTTGGCACATTGTCAAGTACTCCCAATGGGGAACAAGAGCATGATAATGATGACTTACTTCTCCCACCCCCCCCCCCTTCCCACGCCGCCTCCCCCCAAGCCCTCTCCCTCCCACACATTCCCGATGTCCCTCACAAATGTTGTTTATGTGCTTCCCCTTCTCTCCCCATCTTGTCTACCGCTCCCCTTTTTCTCCCTATCTTGTCTACCGCTCCCCTTTTTATACACTTTGTTTGTTTGTCTGTTTGATTTGTTTGTGTGATAAATGTTAGCTCTTTCACGAGCGTCGATTATGTATACAAAAAAAAGAAAGAAAGAAAAAAAGGTTTTAATCGAATTCCTTATCCTAAAAATCTGAAATTGCATGCACATGATCTATGACCCATTTGTCTTGAAATATTAAATTTTTGACATCATAGGTCTCATGGTTTGGCAGCCATATTGGATTGAAGGAAAATATTAAATAATTATATCTCTAAAACCGCGCACCCTATCGATGCGAAATTTTACAAATATCATCTAACAGCACTGTTGCATCTAGTTTGAAAATGATGATGTCATAGGTTACGTGGTTTGGCAGCCATCTTGGATAGAAAAACGAACCTTATCCGATCAACACGAAACTTCACAAACGTGATCCCCTACCCATACTTATGCAGTGATGGCATCTACCCATTGTGGGACAATACAGAGGCATATTGTCGACAGTCGCATTGTTCTAGTTCCTCTTCACTTGGTCATCTAAACGTATGTTTCCTTCAAAAGTATTTTCAGAGTAATGTTCCACCATTCATTGGTTTCTTCTTCCTGCTGCTTATGTTTTACAGGCCGCTGGTTGCCTTTCTGGGGTTCCCATATCCGGGGTAAGTAATCAACCCATGCACATGCAGCAATTGGTTCATTTCTGTCTGTCTGTTTACAAACGTCGCTTTATGATCGCGGAACAACTTGAATTCAATTGAATGTTATATTTTGAACATGAATCGAAAACAAAGCTGTAGATTAGCAGGACTTGGACTCTGAAATCATCCCAATTGCTCATGCATAGAGAAGGGTGAGACTGTGTTTTTACTCTGTCTGTCTGGCAGTCAAACAAAATAAAAAATCATTGCAAACAGGAAACTTACTGTTTTATACGATGTCGTAATGGACACCTACAAGAGGCGCAACTAACTAATGTCATGCGTTAAATAAGGTGGTGTAAAAGACACTGTATCAACGGCAGTAGACGTCCGGAAAAAAAATTATACTACCTTTAAATTCTTTATTTTATTTCAATTGAATTATCTACTTGAACACTGGAACACAAATCACCTTTTTGAAACTTTCAAACCCCTTCCGTTTAGCATGTACCTGGACAAAATTTACAGCATTTTACATCATAACGACCAATCAAATTTGTTGCTTGTAGACCCCGCCCACATCCTTGTTTTTCAAGACAGTGTGGGGTATGGTATTCCATGAACTCTCTAGTTGTGGTGTGTGTGGGTTGTGATTCCTTTGTGCCGGGCATACGCGGGATTTGATTCTATGTCCATAGTAACAGGAAGTTTCTATTGTTAGTTGAAATTGCATTTGCAAACCTTGTTTACTCGAATTGCAGTGAGGTGTTTGGCTGGTTAACATAGAGAAAAATCAATCGGGTCAAATGAAAAGGGAAGAGAAGATGTAAGAGGTTGGCAAGTGATTTGAGTATGGGACGAGTGTGAAGGAAATGTATGCCGCCCCTTGGGTGGGTGGGTGCGAGGGATCAGAAATGCAAACATTGTGTATGAAACATGTTGATGGTTTCTGGGGTTCAGGGGAATATGAATAATATTGGGAGTGATGTTGAACTCCGGAAGTTTGTAGATGAGATGCATTGGAAGAACACAGTTGACTTGTGGGTAATGAGACATGCGTTAACATGTCCAAGCTTTAGAAAAAGTCATGCAATTGACTATTGGACTGGCACATGTGTGATTAAGGGAGCAGCTGCTATTATGGACATGGCGGCTATGAATTGAAGAATATTTAGTAATGTAATGGGACACACTGGATTATTTTGTCGAACGTCTCTGTACATTCCAATCACAGAATAAGGACTGTCTAATTAATCTGAAATCAAATAAAATTAATGTACCTTTTCCCATCCACCAACCCAACGTCGCTCACCTTTCATGATCACGAAACGGGGAAACAGTGGGTGCCCTCTCCTCTGCATCCTCTTCTTCAAAGCGGTTCAAAGATTCATGGACGGATATTAATTGATGACATGAAATAGGAGGAGCATCAGGCTTATATACATGCACATGATTGTAAAATGGCAGCCAAGTGCTAACATCTTCTGACGCCACATAGTTCATCTCTCTGGAGCATTCGTCTCCCACACGGAAGCATGAATTGCCAAATGTAGAATGTTATCATTTATTTGAGGAATCTTGTTTAAAGTACAATTTACATGATATTGGTTAACTCTAACCTGGTGCATCTCTTTTATCTGTGACTCGTGTGCGCCTTACAGTGCTTGGGTGATCAGTCAGCTGCGCTCGTGGGACAGCTGTGCTTCAAAAGTGGCCAGGCCAAGAACACGTAGGCTACCGATTTTCTGCTTTAATTTATAATGACAACAATAATACTGTATCTTTGTTCATATTTTGTCTGCAGTTATGATGTTGCCTACAATGTAATCGTTTTCTTCCATTAATAGTTACGGAACTGGATGCTTCCTTTTGTGCAACACAGGGGAAAAGGTAGGACAATGTGGAAATTACCTCAAACAAGTCACGGGTTCATGGTTTTTTTTGGAAGTTGTAAAATGTGTGCGTTATTATTTCTCGCTAAGGAATCCGATAAACACATCGTCCACTGAGAGATTGAGAACTGCCGACGCAGTCCCATGATGAGGAATAGGAAGCTAAGTGGTTTGCGTTGTCTTCTCGGTGTCGGCGAGGGTTGAAAATTGGAGTTTGACGAGGGTACTCGCACACAGTGGCCTACTTTTCCAAAGGCATTTGGGTCTGAAGCAAGTGCGAGCCAACAGGACGGCGAGCAGGCCTATCGTAAAGGTTGCTGTAGTTTATATTGCGACACTGTGTCAGAAGCATCAGGATCCTATTTTGTTTGGAATCGCAAAACCATGAGTTGCACAACTGAGAAGCAAGTACATAAAGTCTGAGATATCCTTTGTGTTAACAATCCCTTAAAAGGTTGTTTCCATCCTGATTGTCGTCACATTAAGACACGTAGTGTTAACCTTCCTTTCACCATTGCTGTTAACAGGTTACTGCTAACGTAGCTGAAAATGCACGCCTTTCTTTGGTGGACATTTCATCAAAATGATCTTTTTGATTTCCTGGAAAACCCTGCTTATGTCTTTGCTGATTATTTCACCCTCTGCTGTATCATTTCGAATGCTTCAGAAAGGTAAACAGCAGCCTCTTCCCTCTCTGCATACCTTGATAGAATCAGGAGATCGGCTAACACTTTGAATACATATGTTAAACCCGTCAAACCCCACAAACACCCTGTCTCTCTGAAAGGACCATCTGGAAAGCCCTCCCATGCACTTCCTAAACAAAGCACTTGAAGAGGATAAGTCACTCAAACCTTTGGGCCGCACCCTTGGCCATGATCTTTATTGGGCAGAGCATATTTCCAAGATGCCCTCCAAAGCCAGCCACCGACTGGGCATCATCCGCCATGCAAGGTCTTTCCTTGGTCAATGTGAATTATTGACAACCTACAGGGCCTTCATTCGCATTGCTTGCCATTGGTGAGAAGCATCATCAGAGTAATTATTATTGAAGGTGAAATTATTTTTCATCTTTTGGCGCAGAATGTTGCTGTCACTGTTTAGCCAGCTGTTCCATTTCTAGATCTGTTGTAATATGCCAATTGTGCCAGTAGAAAGATAAATGTGTCATTGGTACATTGGGTCTGATTGCCACAAATTGCCATCACTTGTAAAAATTGCCATCAGAGCTTAATACGAAGTAAGTCTCAATCTTCGTTGCTCCACCCTCACCTCATTATTTCTTTCACTTCCACGTTGGTGGATTTTACGATGTAAATTTTAAATGTGACTGAGTTTCATTGTTTCACAGCCTGTGTCGTCTGCCCACGGCTTGCTGACAACGATTGCTTACCAACTCGGCCCAAGACAAGTTCCATCCTATGCGTTGGAGGTGAGATGACACGAGAGGTCCTTTGGCACATGCCAATGCACAAGGAACTTTGATGGAGGAAGTCCACACTAGTTAAATCTAACATTTGACCAATCTTCAACTCCACACGAATTAAATCTAACATTTGACCAATCTTCAACTCCACATTAATTAAATCTAAAATTTGACCAATCTTCAACTCCACACTAATTAAATCTAACATTTGACCAATCTTCAACTCCACACTAGTAAATCTAACATTTGACCAATCTTCAACTCCATATTAATTAAATCTAACATTTGACCAATCTTCAACTACGCATTAATTAAATCTATCATTTGACCAATCTTCAACTCCACATTAATTAAATCTAACATTTGACCGATCTTCAACTCCATATTAATTAAATCTAACATTTGACGAATGTTCAATTCCTCATTATTTAATTCTAACATTTGACCAATCTTCAACTCCACATTAATTAAATCTAACATTTGGCCAATCTTCAACTACACATTAATTAAATCTATCATTTGACCGAGTTTTTGCCTGGTGTTGGCTTAGCGGTTATGGTGCCGGCTTGGGATCCTAGGATCCTGGGTTCGAATCCCGGTCAATCGCTGAATTAACACCAGGGGGGTTGACTCAGCCCGTCATCCTTCCGAGGTCGGCAAATTGAGTACCAGCTTGCTGGGATGAATGATCACGGTGTGTACCCCGATTTAGAATAGGTACACCGTATCCCTGCGCATCGTAAGAGCGTGACCAAGGGTTGGCGTCAGGAAGGGCATCCGGCCATAAAAACATTGCCTCAAACAGGGAACCATGATTGTCATGGGGCCCGCAAGGCTAACCCCCGCTCTAGCGGGGAAAATGGCCTTAAAACGATCATTCATTCGTTCATTCATTTGACCAATCTTCAACTCCACATTAATTAAATCTAACATTTGACCAATCTTCAACTCCACATTAATTAAATCTAACTTTTGGCCAATCTTTAACTCCACATTAATTAAATTTAACATTTGACCAATCTTCAACTCCACATTAATTAAATCTATCATTTGACCAATCTTCAACTCCACATTAATTAAATCTATCATTTGACCAATCTTCAACTCCGCATTAATTAAATCTAACATTTGACCAATCTTCAACTCCACATAAATTAAATCTAACTTTTGGCCAATCTTCAACTACACATTAATTAAATCTATCATTTGACCAATCTTCAACTCCACATTAATTAAATCTTACATTTGACCAATCTTCAACTCATTAATTAAATCTTACATTTGACCAATCTTCAACTCCATATTAATTAAATCTTACATTTGACCAATCTTCAACTCCATATGAATTAAATCTTACATTTGACCAATCTTCAACTACACATTAATTAAATCTATCATTTGACCAATCTTTAACTCCACATTAATTAAATCTTATATTTGACCAATCTTCAACTCATTAATTAAATCTTACATTTGACCAATCTTCAACTCCTCATTAATTAAATCTTACATTTGACCAATCTTCAACTCATTAATTAAATCTTACATTTGACCAATCTTTAACTCCACATTAATTAAATCTTATATTTGACCAATCTTCAACTCATTAATTAAATCTTACATTTGACCAATCTTCAACTCCTCATTAATTAAATCTTACATTTGACCAATCTTCAACTCCATATTAATTAAATCTTACATTTGACCAATCTTCAACTACACATTAATTAAATCTTACATTTGACCAATCTTCAACTACACATTAATTAAATCTTACATTTGACCAATCTTCAACTCATTAATTAAATCTTACATTTGACCAATCTTCAACTACACATTAATTAAATCTATCATTTGACCAATCTTCAACTCCACATTAATTAAATCTAACATTTGACCAATCTTCAACTCCATATTAATTAAATCTAACATTTGACCTTTTGAAAAATTGTGCTATAAAGTATGCTGCTTTTGGCCCCATCTCGATGGTGAAGAATCACTTCTATATTTCTAGTATCCGGATTGCCGGATCTTCACAAAATCTAATCAATTGTCCTTGTCAAATACCCAAGTTGTCCATGAAGTTTCATCCAAATCTGTCCATAACGTTTTGAGATACCCTGGTAATAGACAGACAGACAGAAAACCAAATATATTGTTACGGTTTCTGCGTGACCCTCCTGCCCTTACCAAGGGGAGATTAAGCCCCTTGTTCTTTTTGGGTCGGCGCAACCGAGAGACTTGAATCGCCCCTCCCGGGCAAACGCAGGGTAGGGTTCCGGGACGATGTTCGCACTTACCTAAGTACCTGCACCGCCGCGGAAGCGGGGAATCAAGCCTCGCACGAACCACGTGTGATTTGAGTACACCGAGCGGATTGCATACCACGTGGTCCATGCAGTTACCTTTGGTATTGGAACCCTATTAGAGCGGTTTTATTCGTACCATGCTTAGTCAATAGATGGAAGGGACGAGACGGTCGAATAAAGGAAGAACACAGGTTTAATTATTATTCACACTATTATGTACAAGGCGAAGAGACACAGAGCAGTCTTATACAGTCTTATACTTATCCCCAGACACGGGCCCGATCACACTCACAGGGGGAAATGAAGGGAGGATGATGTTCACGCGCTGACTTAGTCGTCCAGGAACGGCTTCGCCTGGCGTGGCTCTCCCCGGTCACAGCACGTCCCGCGATGAAGGCAAGCAGGCGGTGGGAGGGATCCATGCAGCGCGTCTCTCGAACAAAGGGCAGAGCAGGCAGGCGGGAGGGAAATGTACGCGTCTCTCGCCAGGCTTGGCGGTTTCTCTCAGCGCAATTAATTAACGGCGCTCTCTCACTCGCGTAACTCAATGGAGGTTCTGCCTCGAGCTCAACCGAGCGTTTAATTTGTAAGAGCGCTTTATAACTTGGCTCATGCTCATCTTCTCTCAGAACTCGTTCAACAAGCGCCTCTCCCATAACTTAGTTCAGCTCACCTCTCAGCAGAACTGTGGTGGGGGCTTTGCGCAACGGGTTATATTGCCAACCCCCTTAGCTCTCTCGGATGTTCTAACCACGCCTTGTGACGCAGTGCTGCAGCCACTCCCTTCGAGCCCTGATTGGCGGCTCGCTCTTACCGTCGGCTTCTCCTCCGCCCTCCTTCGGTCTTGCCTCGACTTGCCAGGCCTGCCTCGTGTTAATTTGCGCCAAAAGCCAAAGGCGGCATAAGGCAATGAAAGGACCTAACTCTCATTATTCTACTCAACGCAAAACTAACACAGGAAAAGGACTATGCTTACACATACTAAGAAATAACTGAACTATCGCGAGGCTACGTGTTGTAGTGTGACTAAACTATGAGGGGGAAATTAACCTTTATTGTACAAACTCAAAACCGCAACAATATAGATAGGAGTGAAAACGTAACCTCCATCCACCTTCAGTGTTGGTGCTAACTTCTCCAAATGAAAGTGTCCAAAACTGAACACAATATTCTAGATGAGACCTCATTAAATTTCTTCACAGTGTTACCGCTACCTCTTTTCATTTGTAATTTATCCCTCTGCGAATGCAACATAAAACCCTATTTGCTACGACGACCCCCAGATCCTTCTGCTGTATCACACGCTCCAAAATTTGCCCCATTGCGTTATATACTCTCTTTTTTTTCAATATTCGTTCCCTTCCTCAGCACATCTGTGTATGTAAAACTACATCTGCCAATCTTTTTCACAATCTATAAAGGCATCTAGAATTTCCTGAATCTGATCATGCACTCACTGCTATCTACCTTAATTCCAAGCTTTGCTTCATCTGCATATTTTGAAAGCCGACTCTTCGCCCCAATGTCCAAATCATTGATGTTAAATATGACTAATAACCATCCTCGTACTGATCCCTCAGGTACCCCACTACTTGCATCCTCACATTCACAGCCACTCTTTGCTTCCTCGTACAAAGCCAGATTCCAATGCACTTAGCTGCTCCACCAGCCACTCCGCAAGCTCTCGCCTTATCTACCAGCCTTTTAATTCAACCGTTATCCCCAGTGTCCGGTGCTTGAGGGAAAGTGATGTGTTCATGCAGCGCATTGGAAATTAAAGTGGATTGATTGAATATTTGTGAGATGCAGTATCTGGCTTGTGGTGTTTTTACCTCTGCCACCGAAGATGGATGGAGGTTGTGTTTTCACCCCTGTCTGTCTGTCTGTCTGTCTGTTTGTTTGTGAACAAGTGGTGGATGGATTCGGACAATTTGGTCCGAATCCATCCATTCGGACAATTTGGTCCGAATGATTTCATTTTGGTGAAGATCTGGATAGTATAATTTTTTAAAGTGATTCTTCACCATTGGGAGATGAGGCCAAAAACGATATATTTAGAAGAATGTCTCAAAAATTTATGGACGGATTGGGGCGAAATTTGGTGGCGAGGTTGCGTTTGTGACAAGGACGAAATGATTCGATTTTGGTGACGATCCGGATTTGGATCTGAGAATTATTTATGTGATTCTTCACCAATCGGAAATAGGGCCAAAAACTATATATATATAGCATGATATTTCAAATGGTTGTGGACGGATTCGGACAACACCTGGACAGGTTGGTGGTGTGACAAGGACGAAATGATGAGATTTTGGTGAAGATCCGGATCCGGATGCGGATCAGATAATTTTTGAAGTGATTTTTTACCATTGAGTGATAGGACTAAAAAGTTCTGCACGGATTTGGACGAAACTTGGTGGATGAGTTGGGTGTGTGACAAGGAAGAATCAATTCGTTTCTGGTGAAGATATGAATATGGATTCCGATACGAGAACTATTACATTTTAAAAGTGATTCTTCACCATTGAGAGATCGGGTGAAAAGCGATAAATAACATGATATTTAAAAAAAGTTATGGATGAGTTATGACTAAACGTGGGGGACGAGTTGGGCAGGTGACAAGAACAAGCCGATTAGATTTTGGTTCAGGTCCGTATCCGGATCCGGCCTATCATTGGGATACAAAACAAACTCTTCAGCCTGGTGGAGGTATGCTCTCTGCCGAGTGCTGTTATAGTTCTTATTGATTTTGATCATCAAATCTATATACTGTACATTGTTGTTTATGGTAGTGACTTGAACATGACAACCTCTTGAGTAACATGACCCCACATCTAGCTTACACGGCCAGACCTTGTTAGATTGAACTTTCTGTAAAGGTCTTGAGGCTGTGTTGGTGTGCCCACCTTTCTGCAGGGATCCGTGGCGATAGCTGGTGGCATGGTTCAATGGCTTAGAGACAACCTCGGAATCATCGACTCCTCAGATGACCTTGGTATGTGAGTTAAGGGAAAAAATACCTTTGGTGATTGGTAGAGCACTGTCTAGCCTGAGTGTGGCCTCAAGAACCGAGTTTGAATCCACATTGGCATTCATCTCAGATGACTTGATTGCGTCACCTGATGCTTGCTTTGTGGATAAATGTCGAGTTGACAACATTGTTTAATAACGTGAGCTATTCCAAGGATGCATGTATTTATGTCACCCACAGAACGGCTGGCTGCACAGGCCGGAGCATCATGTGGCTGCTATTTTGTCCCTGCCTTTTCTGGCCTGTATGCACCATATTGGGATCCCAGTGCACGGGGGTAAGATTTGTGTCTTGGATTATAAGGTGCATCGGCATTTGTTGATTATCCTCCACAATTACGAGTTATGATCAAGCTTTGCAAAACCGTCGGTGATTGACATGGATGCCAGGTGCTGCATCTCAGATCACACACTCTTTTGTATTAGACTCAAAGCTGACTGTCTTATTTCTTTACATTGATTTGTAAATGTAGTTTTGTTATTTTTGACGTTCTTTTGAAGATTAGGCCACCTGGGCTGAGTAATAAATGTAGGTAACTTCAATGTGAGCAATTGGGCTTGCGTGCCGGTATAAAAAACAAATTTCTGCTTGGAGGCCACCGCCACTAAGATATGGAGCATGATGGTAGCCTCTGATACTTGGATTCATTGTGCATCTGGCTAAGTATTTGAGTATCAATAGTAAATTTGACTTTGATGAGGTTTTGAAAATGGTTTTTTAGAGGTTTTGAAATGCATGACTTTGATGCAAACAAGTCAGGAGACGACGATGGTTCACGAGCGAGCGGTATTCAATGAAAATTTGACCTTTGTGACCTTCAAAGGTCAAAGGTCGAAGATTCTGAAATTTGTTGGAAAACTTGTATTTCATGATGTATGTGATAATATAAGATCATGTATGACATTTCAGGAAGCGAACAATGTAATAAAACCATCAAAAATCGACTTTTCTAAATTTCGCGACCTTGTGACCATGACCTTGGGGCGAAAATGAAAAATCGAGCTCTGTGGGGCTAGACACATGACATTGGCCGAACCAAATACCGAAACCCCTGTCAGATTCCACCAAACCCCTCGGAGAAGATGTAGCTTGAACTCGATTACCCCCTAAAAAGACATCTTTTTCGCACGTGGCTCCGCCCACAATGGGCGCAATACGCCCACTCCAGGCAGGACACAACTAGATCATTATATAAACCTCCCACCCAAGTTTCATCGAGATCGGATGATATGATATCAGGTAGTTATGCTGCAGACAGACAGACAGACACACCCATGACGAATATAGTGGTCACTCTGTTTGATAACTCGTGAACCAATAACAGCTGCCATTTTCATTACAGCTGCACGTGTAGGCCTAAAGTAAAGAATTTCTCATTGTTTTAATCACACCAGTGGGCCCGTTGGTCCATTGGACCAAATTTTCAATCTTGCAGGGTCTACAAGGTATTTTGGGTCTTTTAGGTCCTTTGCGTCCTTTGCGTCTTTTGGGTTTTTTGCATCCTCGCGGTCTTTTGCATCCTCGGGGTCTTTTGAATCCTCGGGGTCTTTTGAATCCTCGATGGCTTTTGAATCCTCGGTGGCTTTTGGGTCCTCGGTCTTTTAGGTCCTTTGGGGTCTTTTGGGTCTTTTAGGGCCTCAGGTATTTTGTTGTTTTTTGGGTCCGCTAGGTATTTTGGTTCTTTTGGGGTATTTTGGGTCATCGGGGACTTTGGAGTCTTGAGGGTATTTCGGGGGTTTTTAAAGGGCCTTCAAAGGTCGAAGGGGTCTCAGAAGTCTAAAGGGTTAAAAGATACATTTCAATGGTACATAATGAATAAATAGACACAAAAAGCATTACACGCACACACACGCACACAACTCATCCATTTACCGTAGATATGCAACAGAGAGATGTCAGTGGAGTGAACTGCAAGCTGCGGTATGAAATTGATTTTGAGAGATAGATGATAGCTACTGATTGAATGACTGTTTTGTTATTGTCTAATCGTTTTCTTGATCCACTTTCACCTGTTTTCACTCCTTTATGTCTTTGTTCTTCCTTTTCTTCGCAAGGATAATCTGTGGGCTCACTCGGCACACCAACAAGTCGCACATCGCCTTCGCAACAATGGAGGCTGTTTGTTTTCAGACAGGGGAGGTGAGGCGCCAACCTCCACACTTCAACCAGGAACATGGAAACTTTCAGAGATCTGCACATTTTCATATAAATCTGCTCTGGAACATTTTCTCAGCAGGATGTGATGTAATAACATCAGAAACCACTGGTATTTCCATTATTGTTTGGAGAGTTGCAGAAGGAGGATAAAACGAGAAAATGAGGACATGGGTGGATGATAGGAGAGCGAGGTGGGAAGTGTGGGGACTGGAGGGAGAGAAGGTTGGAAGTATATTGGAGCAGGGGTGAGTTGGGGTGGATGTTTTCTTGAACTAAGAGCCATATATTTATTGTTTATATAATAATAATATTACTATTTTTACGTTTGTCTGGGGATAGGCAATGATTACCTTAGTCCAGGTAGAATTGCATAGGTAGTGTGCTCCAATTGTTGTAAAGAAGAAGAAGAAACCATGTATCAAAAGTAGGAAATTCGTTTCGACCGGATGTCGTGTAAGCGCATATCTTCGTTCCCATCATGAGGGGTGGGGTTATGTTAATTAGTTAGGGATTATGAGTAATTAATCCCCTGTATGTAATGGCCTCTGTTATTTTTCCTCTGTTACTTATGGCAACGCAGCACACACACCCAGCAAGAAATTGCGCATTTATAACACTAAATAAAACCAACCGGAAACAGGACATTGAGCACTACCACTGATACCACCGACCTGTGATCACAAAGGCCGGCAAGGTCCGTATGGCCACGCCCTGAAGAACAATGGTTGGTCCGGGATTGAATGGAGCAAGGACTGCTAAGGTGGGACTATGGGATTGGTGGAGCAGGCACGGATGACGTCAGAGGCTTGAGTACAAAGGAATTGGAGGGTGGACATCTTGTCTCTTTGGTCCTGGAGGTGTTGGTGGAAGGCGGACACATTTGCGTGCTCTCGTTTTTTGGGTTTGGTGGTGAGCGGTCGTCTCCCCAACATTTTGTCCACTTCTTGACTTCCTCTTGGCTGTCCTTCTTGACTTCCTCGCATCTTCTGGCTTTGGCGGTGAACGGTCATGGTTTGATATCTCGCTCTGCTTCGGGAGTTCACGGCGAGTGGTCGGAGTTCATAGCACTTCTGTGCGAGGGGGATTCATTGACGAGCACGTGAACATTTTGTAGCGCTCATGCGCTGAGAGACGTGAGTGCTGGTGAGGCGGACGACGAGGACGAGCGTGGCTGAGTGAACGAGGGCGTGCGGAGGCTGTTTTCCCACCAAGGCGGGTGCCGCGTCTGGATTGCGCGCTCGGGGCCTGGACGTCTCCTGACGAGGTTCAAGAGCAACTCGGAGCTAAGTGCCCACGAAACACACACATATTTATTTTCCAGTTATTTTTCTCCTTTGTCTGTATACGGGTCTGTGTGGGGACATCCCATTTAGGAATTAGTTTTTATCGTGCATTATTTTTTTTACCGGTATTGCTTTAATGAAACCGGTATTTTTGTACATTTTAAATCGGTGTCGGTTTTCAATTAATAATTTTCGTAGGGTCAAAGACTGCCGGTGGGATCCGTGAAGGTAAGTTCGTCATTCTCTTTTCCCTCATGTGTAACGAAGGTATGCCATCGGATTGAACGCCTTGGAGTTGAAGCTCGTTTGGTCATCCGTGTTGCCCTGCGGTGTTCACTACAGGGTAGAGACACGGCAATATTATATAGCACATAGAACACGATAAAACGTCTCCATGCGGCCATTGCTCCTTCCATAAAAGCCACTATAAAAAATACAAAACTGAAATACATGATCTACATCGGATATGCAATTTTAAGAAGATTTGCTTTCAATTGATTCATGAATCTGTCCAGTGATTATTTGACTCTCATAGTTATGGGCCTCAGCCCATCTGAAGTTGAATCGTATCATACACAGATTTAATTTAATGCGTTTTCTTCAGATTTTTGAGGCCATGAAACAGGACAGTGGCAACATCTTAGCGTTGCTACAGGTTGATGGAGGAATGACGTCATCGAACCTCCTTTTACAGCTACAAGCAGACATCCTTGGAATCCCGGTCGGTAAGTTCCCAGTGAATGTAGACCCAGTCGGTAATACCTCCCTCCTCTCTGGGACTATAGGCCTGGTTATAGAGCCCCTCACACTCATCCCAAACCATCTCTCCAAGTCCATTGGCTTGATCGACGACCCTGATTCCCTTTTCCGAGACTGTAAGCACTGTTGTTTTACATGATTTCCTATCATATCTTTGGCAGCACGACCCTCAATCACTGAAACAACTTCCTTGGGGGCAGCCATAGCAGCTGGCATGGCAGAAGGCATCGGAGTCTGGCACATGGAACAGATAGACCAGCTTGATGTCACTTTTGAAACTTTCAACCCTCAGGTTGCTCCAGAGGGTACGACTATGTTTTTTAAAATTAATTTTGTTTTATTGTATGCAGAGTTGAGGCTCATGTAAGAGCTCATACATTAAATGCGAAAACATGCATGGACACATAAAACATACAATTAAGGGAGTGGGAGACAAGAGACGAGGGGAGAGAGAGGGAAGCACAACAACAGTAGAGAATAGGGACGTCGGTAGATCTGTGGAAGGGAGAGGGCTGGGCAGGTGCGGGGTGGAGGGGGCGGGGTGGGGGTAGATGGCATAAAACAAATGAACGCCACCAGGAATTTCAGGAATGAAGTCGGAGATTGAAAGAGGAGGATTTGGGGTGTTTTAACAGGGGTAGAATATCAAGGTTTTGGAAGGGGGAAGATAAGAGATGGTGGTGAACAGCTGTTTTAAAGACCTGGAGGGAGTAGTGGGATTGAAGAGAGTGTGGGAGTTTGTTCCAGAGGCAGGAGAAAAGAGGAATGAAAGAGTGAAGGTGAGCAGAGCGTCTTGATTTTGGTAGTTTCACCAGAAGAGGGTTTCTGGCAGATCTTGTGCGTCCTGCAGGAATATTTGGGGGACAGAGCACAGACAGAGCAGGGGGAGTGTCGAAGATGTACACAGATTGAATGTCCGCACACACCAAGAACATTTATCGAATATTTATTATTTGGAGAAGATTCACTTGATTATACGAGGATTACCACAAAAAATAGCAGTACACTACACCGGCATATACGACCAGAGACTCAGCACATTTCAAGAAAAACTTCTGCCCGACTCAGTTGAACTTAGTTCTTTTATAGCTTTTAATAATAATAATAATAATAATAAAGGAGTTATATAGCCCCATCAAGCAGAGTTAACGACCCTCATGGCGCTTTACATTATCATGCAATTGCACACACACCACACAAACATACACACACACACACACACACACACCTTCACTCTTGCCCTATTCCTCTCCCTCCCCATTCAAAACCCACAGATGTGTACTCCCCCTCCTCCTCCCCTCCCTCCCCCGCACATGTACACAGGCATACTCTCGATCTCTGTCCCACCTCAAACCAAAGGGAAAACAGGACTTAGACTTTGAAAGACTTGTGAAACAGATAGGTTTTGAGGGGGGTTTTAAAGGCAGGAAGAGAGTCAACATGTCGAACAGAGGAAGGCAAGTCATTCCAGAGCAGAGGTGCAGCAAAGGAAAAGGATTTCTCACCAAACGACTTGGTGCTGGTGCGCGGCGGCTCGAAGGTCATAGAGTCGTCGCTTGAACGAAGCCGTCGCTGAGGTTCATAGAGAGTGAGCAAATCGGAGAGATCGGGACGTCCCGTTCCACACAATGATTTATAACATAGTGTGCAAATTTTGAGGTGTGCAAAACATAGTGTGCAAAATCGCTTTTCTGCGAAAAAGAAAAATTCCTGAAGTCTTGAGTTCGGAGGGGTCAGGGTTTTGAGACAGTTTGGTGCCCATAGGCACGGTAGAACATCTGTTTAACATTTCAACACAGGCCATAAAGATAAGTTGCCTTAGATGAAAGAGTGTAGACGTGGTGTTTTCATCATGCTAGCACCTACTGGAGACTCTATCTGGTCTTGTCTGACAAAACAGCTTCGTTCGCCTTTTGTATATTTCTTTCTTGTACAGATTATCAATGTAAACTTTACTCCTATAAGTATTCCTAAGCACAGCAAACACACATTTTCTATGACTGATAATGCAGATTGATCAAACATTTATCACTGAAATATATCACTTCATTTTTATTGGCAATATATATATATCTATACAGTCACATGAAAAAGCAAGTACACCCCATGTACAGTTTTGACTTTTTCAACATATTTCAACATACAGCTTCTTTTTTTTCTTTTCTTTTTTTTGTATACAAGATCGAGGCTCGTGAAAGAGCTAACATTAATCGCACAAAAAGTCAAACCGACACACAAAACACAAAAAACAAGGGGAGCGGCAGACAAGATGGGGAGAGAGGGAGAGGGGAGAGAGAGGAGAGGGGGAAGGACACAAACACAACATTTGAGAGCTGTTAGGGTGAGGGTTATATATGGTTAGGGTGGGTATATGTCATATAATTGGCTTGCTTGTTCTGGCAAGGATTTCATCTTCATTTCAACAATATTGATAGATAAAGGTGATATAACATAACAAATATCATGAAACATTTACATTTTGTCGTTTTGTATAATTTAAATAAACATAAATGCAAATTTCCCATGTGGAAAAAGTAAGTACACCCCTACATTTATCACTACTTCAAATACCGAAAATTGGAATCGGGTGCACCAGCTCAGGTGCAAATGATTAGTACATTGTTATAGAGGATCTTGGAGGAACCTGTCTTATTTAAACCTCAGACATTTCGTTTGGTTGCTCTTTGTTGTTGAAGTGTGTGGCGTCACCATGCCGAGATCAAAAGAGCTCTCTGAGACCTTCAGAAAGAAGGTTATAGATGCCTACGGGTCTGGGAAGGGATCTAAAAAGATCTCCAAACAATTTGAAATCAATCATTTGACTACAAGTGGAGAAGATTCCAAACAACTGCCAACTTGTTCAGGCCAGGCCGCCCCAGCAAGTTCAGCCCGAGAGCAGACCGCAAGATGCTGAAAGAAGTCTCTACGAACCCCAGAATGTCATCACGGGACCTGCAGGTAGCTAGCTCTTGCCACTGTTGATGTCAAAGTGCGTGAGTCTACCATTAGAAAGAGGCTGCACGAATTTGATCTACATGGGAGGTATGCCAGGAGGAAACCTTTGCTGTCCAGAAAGAACATCAGGGCAAGACTAAAGTTTGCCAATGAACACCTAGGCAAAGACCAGCACTTCTGGAACAATGTGCTCTGGACAGATGAGTCAAAGGTAGAGCTATTTGGCCACAGTACCAGAAGACATGTTTGGCGAAAACCAAAGACAGCATTTGACCACAAGAACCTGATACCAACTGTAAAGCATGGTGGTGGAAATATTATGGTTTGGGGCAGCTTTGCTGCATCAGGGCCTGGGCAGCTCACCATCATAGAATCCACTATGAATTATTCATTGTACCAGAGGGTGCTTGAGGATAATGTGAGGCCATCTGTCGGAAAGTTGAAGCTCAACCGGAGGCGGACCTTGCAACATGACAATGACCCTAAACATACCAGTAAATCCACCAAGGAATGGCTGAAAAGAAAGAAATGGAGGGTTCTGGAATGGCCAAGTCAAAGCCCGGATCTAAATCCCATCGAGATGTTGTGGGGGGATTTGAAACGAGCTGTGCATGCAAGAAACCCCTCAAACATCGCACAGCTGAAAGAATTCTGCATGGAGGAGTGGGCAAAAATTTCTCCCAGTCGATGTCAGAGACTGTGAGACAGTTATAAGAAATGCCTACTTGAGGTTGTTTCTGCCAAAGGGGCCAATACCACCTATTAGAGCCAAGGGTGTACTTACTTTTTCCACATGCGAAATTTGCATTTATGTTTATTTAAATTATACAATGGACTACAAAATGTAAATGTTTCATGATATTTGTTATATTATATCACCTTTATCTATCAATATTGTTGAAATGAAGATAACATAGCTGTATGTTGAAATATGTTGAAAAAGTCAAAACTTTACATGGGGTGTACTTACTTTTTCCACATGCGAAATTTGCATTTATGTTTATTTAAATTGTACAATGGACTACAAAATGTAAATGTTTCATGATATTTGTTATATTATATCACCTTTATCTATCAATATTGTTGAAATGAAGATAAAATAGCTGTATGTTGAAATATGTTGAAAAAGTCAAAACTTTACATGGGGTGTACTTACTTTTTCATGTGACTGTATAATGTATATACTAGCGGTAACCCGTGAAAATCACTGGCATATATCGTGTTTATGTTCATACAAACTAACTTGTTAAGAAGTGATTATTACCATAAATCCACATATTTAACTTGGTGCAGCATTTTAGGTGCCTGCCGCTTTCTCGCTTCCTTTCAAAATAATTGTGTCAGTTGGCAACAGCATTCATTCTGGCGGATCTCCTGAATATTGCTTTGTATTCAACTGCAGTATTGTATCTTATAGTGTGGTTACTGGTAAGTATCCCCTTTACATTTCTGATCGCATTTATATTTGTATTAAAAGGCGTAGCACGCCTCTCGAGTCACTGCACGTCCGGCACACATAGGGACGTCTTATTCTTCTCCTCGGTATCAAGTGCAGCATCTCACTGCGTAAAACAAAATGGCGCGAGTTATTCAAAACTTTTCACTGATTTTCGGTTTTTATTCCACACTTATAGACATTTGGAGACATAGGTATGCTTATATGGAAGGGTTAGTCATAACTACATAGTATCACACATATCTTTGGGCGACAGGAGCAATAGCTGGAGAAAAGTTCCGATGACAAACTTCAGAAATAAGCGTTTTAATGATATATATATATATATATATACACAGACTTGGCATTTAATTTGGAATATTTTTTTTTTCTTGACGGGTTTACTTTCTTAGCTCAGTATATCAATCTGGTGAGTTTCTTTTACACTTTGGTGATTTATTTGTTAAAAGAACCATGTAACTGATTGTCTGTCGCAGCAAGAAGTCAACAACAGGATTATATCACAGGTGGCATGGCAAAATGTATGGACAGGTGCATTTGATGATTGGCTTCACAGTTGGGTATACAAGGGTTGTTGCAGTCTGTATTAGTGGAAAACAACTGCTGCACGTCTCCAAAAGTTATTGCCGCTTCCTCTGGAGATGGTCCGTCAACTCGACAATGCTGTTTCTCATGGAGTGGTGGCTTTACGAAATTACGGCATGAAACAGCGTGCTATTGCTCGGCAGTATGGCATCACTCAAGGTCAGGTGTCATAGATCCTGAAACGCAATGCTCAGAGGGGTGTCCCTACTCCAATACCGAGGCCAGGACGTCCCCGCAGAACCACAAGGAGGGATGATCGCCAGCTGCACCGGTTAGTCCACAATGGCCGTACCAAGTCAGCTAATCGGCTTAGGGCTGAGTGGCAGCAACTGACAAATGTGCCTGTATCCAGAAGGCCAGTCAACCAACGACTGGTTCAAGCAGGCTATCGTGCCAGGCGTCCCCTGAGAAAGCCACGCCTGACCAGACAACACCGCCAGCGCCGATTGCAGTGGGCCAGAGAGCACCTTCAATGGCAGCCAGGACACTGGAATCACCTGATCTTCAGTGACGAGTCTAGATTTCTGGTCTATCGTCAAGATGGCCGCGTCCGAGTGCGCAGACAAGTGCATGAAGCCTACAACAAAGATTGTATAGTGCCAAGAGTCCAAGCTGGAGGTGGTGGGGTGACCGTTTGGGCTGCTTTTCATGCAGGGGGCAAAACTGACCTGGTTGTTCTGAATGGAAACCTGAACCAGTTCAAGTACAGGGCCATTCTGGAAGAAACATTGCTTCTATTTGCTCGTGCAGCCTTTCGAGGAAACTTTGTCTTCCAAGATGACAATGCACGGCCTCATCATGCTTGCATGATCCAACACTTTCTTGCTGACCGTGGTGTAGAGCATATGGAGTGGCCTGCCATGTCCCCGGATATGAATCCGATAGAGAACTTGTGGGCAGAATTAACGCATCAAATCAACCACTTGGACCAGCAGCAGGCCATTGTCACTGCATGGCAAGCGATTCCTGTCCAAACCTTGGCAAATCTCGTGAACAGCATGCCTCGACGTGTACGTGCTCTCCTGAATGCTCGTGGGGGTTACACGAAGTACTGAACTGTAATTTTACTGTCCGTAATCCCAGTCGTAATTTAACTTTTGTTTTTGTTATGTCCCCGGAATTTTTGTTATGTCCCCGAAAAAAACTAATTTTTGGCTAATGTGCAAAATAAAGAGATACTTCTGGAAAACGTACAGAAGTTTAACACAGTACTGTCCATGAATTGAGTTCGATATCAGTTTCCATCACTTTCAAGGATCAATTTATTTGTTTCGAAATGTCAAATGTGGTTTTTGTTTCTTTTAAAGGTCACATTAACAAAATCTAGAATAATTTCAACATAACTTCAATGAACTTTTCGTTCTAAGACATCTTAAAAAGTAAGTTCACCCCCACAAAAAATATATTCCATATTAAATGCCAAGTCTGTGTACATATATATATATCTACTATATATATATATATATATATATATATATATATATATATATATATTGAAGACTATTATAATAACTGATGTCTTTGTCTTGATGTGAGGATTTAAACAATAGGTGGGAAGAGACCCAGCACACACCAATCAATAACCAATCAATCAATAATTCAATCAATTATCAATCAATAATTTAACCAATCAATAATTTTATTATTCTCATGAAAAGTATTCTTGCTTTCTTGCTTAGTGAGCTATTTTGTCATAATGATCGCATTTTTGTTGTATTACTTTGCAGAGAGCACATCACGCTTGCAGTTCTGGAGAAAAGCTGTTGAGCGATCTCGTGGATGGGAAACGACAATGGTGCAGACGAAGCGTAAGGATATACAAACCACTATTAATCTTGTTTACATGCAAAGCTGAATAGAACAGTGTTTGTCTGTCTGTATGTCCCCTGAAACGTACACCAATCAGAGCTGAGGATCTGGTCACATGACAGGGGTGATGTGATGTCATTATGGCGGCATGGCGGCTGACTCCGCACACCGCCATTTTGATTCCAATTTCATTCGGGCCGAACATATCATTGAACCTGTCATATATCACATTTTGCATGCTCTACCTTTGTTTTTCATTCAGTGTGAAACAAAAACAAGCAGATTGTTAAAATGATCATCAAATATCGAAAGCAATTGACGTTACGGATCTTCCAACGACACAGTACTTATAGGCCTTAGGCTTCATGCCTTCATTCCTCACCTTCAGTCCACTTCAGACAAATTAGCCAAGGTTTCTTAACACAGTAGTATTGTTTTCATAATAATAATAGCGTTAATACTAATAATATAGTAAATATAATTGTAACACTGCAATCCCTTTGTGGTTATTGCAAAGTTTATAGATTGAAGCGGTGTATGGTTGGTTCATTGTTGACTGAAACAGAATAAACCAGTGTCTCAATGCAAAAATAATTTAATACTTACATTTGCTAAATGGTATCTCCACCAAAGTCATACTATCCCCTTCAACTAAAGTATCAAACAAGCCCGGCTGCGCCGCTGTTAGACTTTCGGTCTTTGTTGTTATTTGTGTTTATTAGCTCGTCCCCTGCGCAGCAGATCAAAAGGTCAGAGGTCAAGGTTGCGTAAAATCACCAATTTTCACCTGATTGACCTAAAATTTCATGAATTAGCATATGGGGTCACTGAATTGGTTCACTAATCAAAAGCCAGAAGCTGTGTTTTTTTTTTTTTAGATCTAAAGTTCAAAGGTCAAGTCTGCATAAAATCATCAATTTTCATTTTGTATTTAAAAAAAAAAAACTGTTTTCGTTATTTTGAGCATACAGAAGAGGACGAAGACGTCTGAATACAAACGGATGCGGACGGGCTTTGCATTTTCACACACTTTGTAGTTTTACCTTTGCTTTTGTGGGGGAATTTTCCCTCACTCTTCTGTCAGATTCAAAGTATTACAATTGAAACATTAAAATTAATTGGTCTTCTCCAATGAAGTTCCAAGCATAACAGAATTCAATACTTTATTGGTACTTGCATAAAGATGTAACAGATTTCAAAGTTAATTTATGCAAGCAGGAGAGAGAACCTCACACATTTCGTTACATTTAACCAATCAATATTTAACCAATCAATATTTAAACAATCAATATTTAACCAATCAATATTTAACCAATCAATATTTAACCAATCTAGGCATTTTCTGGGATTCTCTCTCCCTGGACAATCCAGTTGATCTCATTTTTATACTCCCGAACACGGCCCATTACATCATCATCATTCAATGCAGATGCAATATTTTGGATTATGTCTAAGTAGATCGGAGGTTGTACCACGTACAAATGAGAGGAATTGCAGACTTCTTGTTGCCCGAGGGGCATCTTGACTTGTACGAAAATACACACATTCATTTTAAATATAACTTTCCCTTGCTCCATATAAAATCGACATTATCATTTAACATTCAAAAATTATAAAACGATGTCCTCTGTGAGATACCTGCATTTGTCAATAGAGGTGTTGGATACCGCTGGCCCAACCCTGGTGTTGGGCTAGCGGCTAGGGTGCCGGCTTAGGATCCTAGGATCCTGGGTTCGAATCCCGGTCGATCGCTGAATTAACGCTAGGGGGGTTGACTCAGCCTGTCATCCTTCCGAGGTCGGCTAATTGAGTACCAGTTCACTGGTAATTCCCTGTTTGTTGTAAAAGGCGGCAAAAAGGGTTGGCGGCAGGAAGGGCATCCGGCCGTAAAACATTGCTTCAAAAAGGGGACCAAAAAAACAACAACAACCACGGTGCCCGAAAAAGGCCAACCCCCGCTTTGCGGGGAAAAAATGGCCTCTAAAGGTGGTTATCAATAGAGGACAAAGGCCTTTGTGACCATGAGCCAATCCCACACGTCCACGTGGGAGGAGCTGGCTTTCACCCCCACCTCACCTCTCACCGGCTGCACTCGATACTCGGTGCTCAGGGCAGAATTCGTTTTAACAAAAACAGCAGAGCCTCCAATGTATTCCAACCATATGATTATCCACTTAAACCATATTTTACCCTATAACATCCTCTTACTCAGTAAATATATATCAGTGTGTGTAGGTGTGTGTCTGCATGTAAATGTTGATTTAAAATATTCTACACTTTATAACAAAGCGTTTGAGTTTGTCATATTTTTGAAGATTGTGGTGTCATTGTTGTCATTTTTCAGATTCATAAAAAAGATCGGGCTGAACGTTTTCCTTGAAAAGGTCTCAAAGAAACAAGTCCTCACAGGATCCTGTACATTTCCACACTATTCCTACCCGTCTGCCTCGCCCTCCTTGCACTTAAGGAGTAAACTTGTTTTCTCACTCCCTGTGCAGTTGCATACACTTGCAAAACGATTTTGTCGGCATTATCTCAAGGTTGGATATAATAAGATCTCCATCTCGTATGCGAGCATTCACTTGTCGATGCTTGAGCCGGCATGGCCTTTCATCCAAGCCTTCCTAAAAGAGTCGGCCATTGTACGTTTTGTATTCTCGCCAATTTCCAAGTTCCTGCTTCAGTTGAGGGCCGCTCTGACAGTGGCCTGCGTTAAACTGCGGTGGCCTCACCAGGATAGATCTCTGCTATGCAAGTATTCACAACCGGTAATGACGTGTCTCTATGCCTTTTTGGCCTGAGAGACGGTAACTATAATTAATGTAATAATAATTACGGTATATCCGCAAAACCTAAACATTTGGCACTTTGTTTCAAAATGGCAGTATGTTTGCTGGTAAATTGTTCTTTATTACCAAAGACCTTGTGATTGCTTTATTTAATGACCGGGATATTTTTACCAAAAGCTGTAGCAAAGCTTTACTTGTACGCAAATTGTGATTTTGGTACGAATCGTAAATGTATGCACTTGGATTTTCTTGAATGTGGTTGTGATTCATTGCTGAATATGGTTTGTCGAGGAATTGATTTACATATTATTTATTTAAAAACTACAGGTCTGCTTACCATGAATAGATTTTTTTTTTTAAATCTATTTAAATAATTTATCGGTCACATGAAATGAGATTAAGGATTTGGGATGAGATTTAGAGCACATCATGATGGCATCATTACAGAATGACCGTGGTAAGAGTAGAACTTTCCTTGTGATCACATTATTTCAATTGAATTGTCTCTCAGGTAAATGGTTAAATTTGACCTCAAATCAGCTGAAGCATAAAACTTGATTGAGGGTTGTGTTTGCTTTTCTGAATCACAGAATACATGTTTCAAGTTTAACAGTTGCACTTATTTTGTGTCCTTGATTCTTGTATATTGTCGTGCACATGGGTCGCAGTGCTTTGCCGACCACGTGAATTTACAGAATATCAGGAATCCCAAGTTGGCCGCGACCATGTATTACTCCATGAAGATGACGGAGCGGTTAAGAGGCGTTCTTTATCTGAATACAACACAACAGGCATTTTAAGGCCATTTTCCCTGCTAGAGCGGGGGTTAGCCTTGCGGTCCCCATGACAATGTTCTCCATTTTGCCCTATTTTCTGCATCTCCCCTTTTTAACCCCCTTGCCCGCATTTCTTCTTCGACCATCTTTAGCCAAGTCTTTCTCGGTCTTCCCCGTCCTCCACTTCCTTCTACATTCATTTCCATCACTCTTCTCAACCAGTCACTTTCATCCTTCCTCAACACATGACCAAACCATCTCAACCTGTTTCTCTTCACAGCATTCATCACAGGCTCTATTCCCATCATCTTTCACAATTCATCATTTGTCTCCCTCTCTCTCAACGATACTCCACGCATCCACTGAACCATTCGCATTTCCACCCTTTCCAGCCTTCGTTGCTGCTCTACGTTCATTACCCATGTCTTGCTCCCATAAATCATAACACTTCTCACACATGCAGCATACACCTTTCCCTTCAGCTTCAACGACACTCCCCTCCTACCTCCTCGTCAGCATGCCACTCAGTTCCCGAAACATCTTCCATGCACATCTCACTCCAGCAACTGTTGCCGAGTCTGATCCACCTTCTCCATTCAGCATGTCTCCGAGGTAACAAAATGTTTTCACACCTTCCAGCTTCATGCCGTCTCCAAGATCCAACTCAACATTTCCTCCATCTGCAGCTCCCTCTGTGCACACCTTACACTTGAATGTACCTGCCACACTGGTTAATGACCCTCTCAGACCACTACATTTTTGATGAACCCACTCAGCGCACATTGTACATTGAATGGAATTCACTCCGACACCCTTCCTGCACACAGCACAGGGCCACTTCCCATTTCTTTCCACCTCACCACATGCTTCACCACTTGCCATCACCTTCATTTTTCCGATATTCACCTTCAGACCTTTTGTCTCCATACATTCCTTCCACTTGTTCATCTTCTCCTTCAGTCCATCCATATTTTCTGCAATCAACACCAGATCATCTGCATACAACAACTCCCACGGTAAACCCTCCTTTACATTCCGAGCCAGCACCTCCATCACAGCTACAAATAGTAGTGGACTTATTACCGACCCCTGATGCACTCCCACCTTCACCTCAAACTCACCACTGTTCCCGTCCTTCGTCCTTACAGCTGTGCGCGCTCTTTTGTACATTGCCATCACCACTCTGATCAACCATTCCTCCACTCCTAACTTCCTCAATGCCCATGTCACTACTTCACGTGGAACTCCATCGAATGCTTTCTCCAGATCAACAAACCCAAGAAACAACTTCTTCCTCTTCTCCATGTACTTCTCCTGCAACTGCCTCACAATAAAAAACGCGTCTGTCGTTCCTCTTCCTTTCATAAATCCAAACTGCATTTCGTCAATCTTCACTTTATTCCTAATCCTCCTCTCCAACACCCTTTCCAATACCTTCATTCCATGCTCCAATAACGTTATCGCTCGATACGAGCCACAGTCCAGAGGGTCACCTTTCCCCTTGTATAGAGGGACGACGGTACTCAGTTCCCAATCCACTGGAATGTGGCCTTCTTTCACCACCAGATTGCAGATCTCTGTCATTCTCATGTCATTCTCTAGGGGGACTTCCGGTTCCTCGGGCGAGTGAGGCGTGCTTCGAGCTCTCCACGGCATCGAAGTTTGAGTGTTTTCCCATTCTTGTCTTTGTCAAATTTCCACTGGTTATTTTGCTGTGTACGTGTTATTGTGTGTTTCTAGTTGGTGTTGGTTTGTGGTTCGTGCAAACTTGTGTGTAGTTAATCGTTTTCTGGGTCGTACCTCGTGCGCGGCCTGGTGACTTGGGGCTTCCCTCCCCCCGTCGGTGTTTTGTCGGTTTGGGTTATTTCCTTCGCTGTATTGCTTGTTTCTTTTATTTTATTTTCTCCCCCTCACCTCACCTCCTGAGACAAAGAATTCTATATTGATTCTTTCTCTCCTCCCGGACACGTGCTTGTTCGCTCTCCTCCTCGTCTCGGCTTGTGCCCCGCCCCCTGTATCTCGTTTTCTTCCGCCTCTGCTCTTTCTTTCTCAAATCCACGTTCTCGCTTGGAGACTTTTCCCGGATTGTTTTTTTTCATCGTTCTGTTTGGATATTGTTGGAATATGTTTAAACCGCAGCCGTGATGCTGACGCCCCCCCCCCCCCACCCCAGAATTTACACGTTTTAAACGTTTCCCAGTGTGTACCCTGGTCAGAATAGGTACACCGTATCCCTGCGTGTCGTAAGAGACGACTAAGAGGGTTGGCGTCAGGAAGGGCATCCGGCCATAAAAAACATTGCCTCAAAAAGAGAACCATGACAATCACAAGTACATATGGGCAGGGTGCAGCCCGAAGTGGAGATCGGTTTCTGAGGTTTGGGACATGGAATGTGGGGACAATGACAGGGAGATCAGGTGAAGTGGTGAAAGTATTGGTCAGAAGAAGAGTGGACATATGTTGTGTGCAAGAGACGAGATGGAAGGGAAGTGGTGTGAGAATGGTGAAGGGTAGGCAGGGACAGAAATACAAGTTTGTGTGGCAAGGGTGCCCGGAGGGCGTGAATGGTGTTGGTGTCCTGTTTTCTGAGGAGTTTGTAGACAGTGTGGTGAGTGTGACTAGAGTGAGTGATAGGTTGATGATGGTGAAAATGATGATTGGAAAGCTCTTGGTGAACGTCATCTCGGGATATGCTCCGCAGGTTGGTCGAAGCGATGAAGAGAAGGACAAGTTCTGGTGTGCGATAGAGAAGCTGATGGAAAACGTGAAAGATGAGGAAGTTGTTGTGGTGGGAGGAGACCTGAATGGACATGTGGGAAGGAGTATGGATGGTTTTGAGGGAGTTCATGGGGGTTACGGATATGGTGTGAGAAATGGAGAAGGTGAAAGGATTTTGGAGTTTGCTGATGGAGCTGATTTGTTGATTTGTAATACTCAGTTCCAGAAAGAGGACAATAAGCTTGTTACATACACGTCAGGTGGGTCGACGACAACCGTTGACTACCTGATGGTGCGTCGGCGAGATAGGGGGCACCTCCGGGACACAAAGGTGATCCCGGGGGAGGAGGCTGTTTCACAGCACCACTTGGTTGTCTGCGACATAAGGGTGAAAGGTGCGAGAAGAGCTCGGCGGGTGAAGTACCAACCGAGAATGAAGGTGTGGAGGTTGAAAGAGGTGACAGTAAGGGAGGCATTAAAAGAGAGGCTGAGTAGGGTAGAGGATGATGTGGTTGAGCTTGAAAGTGGTTGGATGTCAATGAAAGCTAGTCTGTTGGGAGCCGTTGGTGAGGTATGTGGATGGACAAAAGGACCACCGAGGCACTCGGAAACATGGTGGTGGGATGTTGAGGTTGGAAAGAGGATTGACGAGAAGAGGAAGAAGTTCAAAGAGTGGCAGAAGGCGAAGGGTACGGGAGCAGAAACAGCAGAGCATGAAAGTTATAAGGCAGCCAGGAAGGCTGCAAAGAAAGAGGTAGCAAAGGCGCAGGAGGCATGTAGGAAAATGTTCGGAGAACGCTTGGATTCGGAAGAGGGTCAGAAAGCAGTATTCAGGATTGCAAAGCACATAGCGAAAGAGAGGTGTGATGTGATGGGGGTGAGTTGCTTGAAGGATGAAGTGGGACAAATCGTTGTCGACCCAGATGGAATTAAAGGAAGATGGAAAGGATATATGGAAATGCTGTTGAATACAGAGAATGAATGGGATGGCAACATAGAGAGTAACCCAGTTTTAGGACCGGCAGAGAAGATAACCGAGAAGGAAGGAAGATAACCGAGCTCCAACTCCCCATAAGAGCACCACAGCCGCCAAGACCTCAAAATGCCGTCATGACCCAAAAGCCCAAAAGCATGCACACTTTTTCCAGCACACAAAGCAAAGATGGTGAAACCTTGTTTGATCTAAGAGAAAACGTGTTTTTCCTCTTCACTCGGGTGAGCCAATCGTATCGTTCGCCTCTTAGTTCGCCCCGCCCACATCCCACGGTCGAATCGCGCCCCTCGTGGCGTGGACTCACGGCTTTTCTTGTCAGCCCATTTCTCCACCTCTCGAAGGCGGGCTTTCACCTATTTGGTCCTTTGGGCGGGATTTAGTCTGGGAACCTGCTTGTAGTTGGCGGTAAATGCTGTTTAAAGGTGACTTTGCATGGCCGGCCTTGTCAGCAAAAACATGAGGGGGAAATTACAGAGGGGAAGCATGCACTGGGGAAAATTAGCCTTAGACCCAAGCAAAAATTAGCACAACACCACCCACCGTGTGGTGAACACATAAACAACCTTGAGCTACAGTTTCTTTACTTACTGTACATCGAGATTTCTCCAACACGTCCACGGTCCTTGCTACTTCCTATACAGTACTACCTTTCTTACAGTATTCTTTCACCTACCTCCCCTCCACCCCTAATAAACGTAACGATAATAAGAGTGTGTGGCTGTCAGTCTCCTTCATAACTCCAAAACCATGAAACCTATTGGCCCCAAACTTTGCATGCATACTTATCGAATGCCAAGGGAGTTCTTATCGACATATTAAACTCCATTAATGAAAACCGGGTGTTTGGGTGTGGTAAAACACCCTTTTTGAAGGTGATTAATGGGGTGCTCGTAACAAAAACAACAACAAAATAAGCCTTAACAAAATGTCAGTATGCCATCGTCGTCAGCCCTCTGTGATATCGCGGGGTTCTTAAGCCGCCATCTTGTTTCGGCCGATTGAAACGTACTTGGCTTAGAAACACTATCTACTCTCACAGGCTAATTAAAGCATATGATAGAAATCTGGATTTGGATTTGATCGGAACCCATACACTTAAGTAATGAAATCTGGAGTGAAATGTGACAAAATTTAACACATGAGCATTTTTTTTTTTTGTCAACCAAGTCGAGGCTCATGTAAGAGCTAACACAGAGAACATATAATAATGGGAGCGGGAGACCAGAGGAGGAGGAGGAGAGAGAGGGAAGCACATCAACAGCAGAGAACAGGGATATCTGTGGAAGAGAGAGGGCTGGGGTGTGGTATACAGGATAAACAAGATGGACACGACAGGGGCTTTCAGAAAAGAAAATGGAAATTGAGGGAGGCGGATTTGGGGTATTTGAACGGGGGTAGAAAAGATCAAGGTTTTGGATGGGGGAAGATAAGAGATGGTGGTGAACAGCTGTTTTAAAGAGTGGGATTGAAGAGAGTGTGGGAGTTTGTTCCAGGGGCAGAAGAAAAGAGGAATGAAAGAGTAAAGGTGAGGAGAGAGTCCTGATTTTGGCAATTTCACCAGAAGAGGGTTGCTGGCAGATCTTGTGCGACCTGAAGGAATATTTGGGGGACAGAGCACAGACGGAGCAAGGCCAGAGAGGAGTCGGTAGAAGACAGAGACCACCTACCTGCCTGCGGTGAGAGACTGAAAGGCCCTCAATCAGCTTCATCATGGGAGACACCAATGATTCTGAAAGCTTTGGTTTCTACAGCATGAAGCCAAGCTAGGTGTGAGGCAGGAGCATCAGCCCAGAGGGGAGAGCAGTATTCCATCAAGCTGCGGATGAAAGATTTGTATGTGGTGAGGAGCTCAGAGGTGCCAAGGAAGGACTTCGCACGATGGAGGATGCCCAGTCTGCGACTGGCTTTGGAGGGCAGCTTGGAAATGTGGTTTTCCCAGGAAAGATCATGGCATATAATGAGACCCAAATGCTTGAGTGACAGATCTTCTTCGAGAGGATTGTTGAGAAAGTAGATGGGAGGGTTTTCCAGGCAGTCTTTTCGGAGAGACATCGTGAGAGTGTGAGATTTGTCAGGATTGAAAGACATGTTCCACTTGTTTGACCAGTTTGTGATTTTGTCCAGGTCTGCAGAGAGTGAGGAGGCTGCAGACTGCCTGTCTGAGGGTTGAGATATGGAGCGGCAGAGAGTGGAGTCATCAGCAAAGAGAAAGAGAGGATTTTCGAGAGAGTTGGAGAGATCATTGATGAAGACCAGAAAAAGCACAGGGCCCAGAACACTGCCTTGGGGAACTCCAGCCTCAACAGAAAGGGGAGATGAGAGAATTCCATTCAGCGCCACGTGTTGACTGCGACCAGAGAGGAAATCGGCAATCCATGCATGGGGATTTCCATGGATACCACAAGAGGAGAGTTTGGTGAGCAGGGCGTGGTGCAGACCGTATTGAAGGCACGAGATATGTCAAGGGAGATGGCTCTGATTTCCTGTTTGGCATTGAGGATGTCCATCCATTGTTGAGACAGCAGAAGCAGCATGTCCAGAGTAGAATGACCTGGTCTGAATCCAAATTGATGATCCAAGATCAAGCCATTGGAGAAGAGGAAGGATTTGATATCAGAAGTGATGATTGATTCCATGAATTTTCTGGTAATTGGGAGCAGGCTGATTGGTCTGTTGTTGCAAGGATCTGTTTTTGCATCTTTTTTGTGTAAAGCGCTAATGTTGGCTGATTTCCAAGCTGATGCCAGATGACCTTGAGCAAAAGAGAGGGTGGAGAGAATAGAGAGAGCGTGTGAAAGAGCGGTAGAACACGATTTTAGGAGCCGTGGGCTGATGCCGTCTGGTCCAGTTGCAGAATCAAAGTCGAGGTTTGACAAACTTATCCACCTTGTCAGGAGAGAAGGACACAGAGTCCAGGAGCGGTGGGTACGACTGGGTAAGGTGGGTACAGAGAGAGATGGATTTGGGACACAATAGTTTGAGGCAAACACAAAGTTGAGGCATTCAGCTTTTCCATGTGCGGAGTCAGCTGTGTAGCCATTTGAGGTAAGGGAGGGGATGGAAGGGGAACAAACACCAAAAACAGATACGACCAGACGCCACCAGGATTTGGAAGAGGGAGACAGGTTTGAGAGTTTAGTCTTGAGAGTGGAGAGATATTGTTTCCTGGCTCTCCTGAGGGTAGACACACACCTGTTCCGAGCTTTGTGAAAGGAAATGAGATTGCCTTCCATTGGATTTGCCTTCCAAGAGGTGGGTTGATTGGTCTGTAGTTGCAAGGATTTGTTTTTGCACCTTTTTGTGTAAAGCGGTAATGTTTGCTGATTTCCAGCAGATGGCATATGACCTTGAGCAAAAGAGGGTGAAGAGAACAGAGAGAGGGTGAATGTCCACTTTAACAAGCAAGTGATCAGATGAACCGATTGCAGCAGCAGAAGAGCAGCAGACATATGCAGGGAGGTTTGTCATAACCAAGTCCAAAAGAGAAGATACTCCATTGGCTGAGATCCGGGTCGGGAAATTGACAGATTGTGTCAGTCCCAGTGAGTCGCAGAAGTCCTTTGCTGAGGTGCCATGGTTGGTGAGAGAGGAACCCACACCCAGCCAGCTGGCATGATGACAGTTGATGTCGCCACATATGAGGAAGAGAGAGTTGGGATGAGTGGATACAAGTTGGTCCATGTTGTCAGACAGCGAAATGAAAAGGGAGTCATCACTGTTTGGAGGACGGTACAGAACACACAAAAAAACTTCATATGAGTTTTTGATAAAGATAGCAACCCCACCACCAGGACGAGGCTCAGGTCTATCATACCGGAGGAGGGAGTAACCAGGAAGAGATATTAAGGAATCAGAGACATCTTGAAGGAGGAAAGTTTCTGTGAAGCAGATCAAGTCTGGATTGTCAGAAGCAACCGGAATGGAGAGATCAATCAGGTTTGAGCGATGGCCCCGGATGTTTGAGGTCCATACCGTTAATGAGGAGAGAGGGGGAGCATCGGATACAGGACAAGGGAGGGGGTTGGGGGGTGGGGGGGGGGAAGGGAGAGGAATTACAAATCAAAACTAACTCTATAAACACAGTGACACAAACACAGTAAAATAATGAATGGAAATTTGACAAAGACACGAAATTTGACACGAAGATTTTATCATCTGAGAATTCCAAAAGCGGAGAATCCATCACCTTCCTCTGAGTTCACGTCAGCAGTACCCACAGTAGCTCCAACAGTACTGGCAAACGTCACAACAATTAGACCCGGAGCCCAGAGAGGTCAGCCTAGCTGAAAAGGTAACCAATTTTAATGTGCACCACAATGCTCCGTGCATCCCTATGTAAGGAAATGAACGTCTGCCGGGCACCCCCTAGTGGGTGTGGTCAGGAGGGCCAAGAGAAAGGTACCCCAAAATTGAGCTAGGTTAGATCATCACCTAACCGCTTGAAACCCATGACAAAATGTTCAGCGTAACCCCAGGTATCAGGAATGATCACTGCCAGACACTTTCATTGGTTGTGGTACCACCACCAGACATCCCAAATCCCCCCCCCCCCCCCCTCTCCCCAAACACTCGTGCATTAAGGTAGCAATACAGTGAAAAATACCTGTTTTCATGATAAAACATGGAAAATGAGATTATTGCTTGACTTTGAGATCATTGGTACCTAATCTATGGAAAAAATATGTGAAATAGGGTGGAGTCTGCACTATTTAGGCTTAATTAGGCCTAATTCGTTTACCTTGTCCTTGTTAATGTCCTATTGTCAACTCCTTAGCAACGACTTTGGTCCTTAGTTACAGCAGGTTCGACTTGACCAATTTGAAAAAAACATCAAAAATCTCAGAACGGCCTCGAGTTTCTGCCCAAGTCAGCCAATCAGAGATCAGCTTGCATACGAGTCGGAATGGATGAGCAATGTCCGCGAGCGAGAGCTCAGTTCTGTTTCGCTCGGTGCCCGTAAACTTTGTGTCCCGTTTTCTCCGAAGTGCATTTTTCATGTGTCTTGCACCCTTCCGGGAGGATTTCTCAGTCAAACTTTGAGATATCCTTCTGATTTTTTTCAGTGGGAGCTATTCAATTACATATTGTCGTGTTCCCCGGGGGTTTCGACCCCCGGGTGACGGACGGCCGACCGAGCTTTAACTCCGAGGCGTTCACTCAAACTATGGCGGTGTTATTTATACGTGTGAGGGTGTAGTGGAGGGCAGCGAGGCTTACCTGCACGGCATGGGATTTTTCCGATGCCATACCTGACGCTTTGTTCACAAATGGTGACAACACAAAGGTCGACATTGACAGTGATGAGATGGTAATCATTGGTGGTGAGTCTGAGACTGGCTTGGAAGCAGAACTGAGTGATTTGGATGATGAACTATGGAGTGAGGACTCTGATTCAGTTCTGTTTACAAGAGGTTTGTTACCCTCACCTGAGGAGAGGGTATTGCATTTGAGTCTGTTTGTCTGACTGTTTGTCTGTGTGTCTGTCTGTTTGTTTGTCCGCACAGAATAAATATGGTTTTCTCTGCAACCGTTGGTCCGATTGACAGGAAAATTTCACCATAGGTGCAACTCCACCTGTGCAATTTTTAAATGATAACTTTGACGTCATCGGTCATGTGGTTCAGCTGCCATCTTGGAAAAACCGAAAAACTTTGCACCCATATCTGAAAATGCCGAATAGAAAAAGTTGAGACATGGCTCATTGTAAAGAACTCTCCATGGGGAGTAAAATATGTTAGTGATGTCATAGGTGCCTCCATTATGACGTCATAATTCGACAAGTACAAAACTTCATCCGATCAAGATGAAATATCTTGAGCATACTCGAGGAATAAATTAGTTTAGAAAACAAATAATGACGTCATCGGTCACGTGGTTCGGCCGCCATATTTGTTTTAACACAAAGCCTTAAAACCACTGAAAACACAACCTGGCGATGGTTTGCAATCTCTGATTGCTCTTTGTTGTTATCACTTGTCAAGCGAGCCGTTCCGCACGAACCACTTTGCCAGCCGCTCGTGTACAGCGCTCGTGTACAGCACTCGGTGCAGCGCTCGCCAAGCAGCTTAATCACTCAAGCAAGCACTCGGCTCCATGGAACCTGTTGATAAGGAACGGCTCGCTTGGCAAGCTGCCTGGTAACTGAACATACCCTGCCAGATGATGATATTGTTGTTGTTTTCGTGTTGTAAAGCCAAAGGTGAAGGATAAATTGAAACAAAGACGGTATATATATGTGTCTTATTCACAATTTATATGAAAACAAACTTCCAATTCACAGAAAGTCTATATTTACTTGTCTCAAATTATCCTCTGACAACGTATCATTTATATCACTTGTAGAAAAAGCTTTTCATTTTCATATTTTAGGACAACATCCTTCATCGTGTAAAAAAAAAAATCGCTATTAAAATACCATAATTGGCATAAACAGTTTGATGCGGTGTATGTGCAAACGTTGTTCGCTACTCTGGCTATTTGGAGTTTTATTTGCAGTGCGTAAATCAAGTTTCCTTCCGTGCGGATGAGACATTTCTTCACCCCAAGTAATAAAGCTTGTTTAATGGGAAGTTTGTTGTTTTGTAAACAATTCTGGATTTCCGGAACGTTTCAGGAATTCAGGGGTTTGTTTGGCGCTGTCGGTGAAGACGAGGTAACACGGGGAGCCGCAGAACAGACGAGGTAACACGGGCACGAGCAGCGCGGGTGAGGTAACACTGGCACTAGCAGGGCGGGGGAGGTAACACTGGCACAAGCAGGGCGGGCGAGGTAACACTGGCACAAGCAGGGCGGGCGAGGTAACACGGGCACAAGCAGGGCGAGCGAGGTAACACGGGCACAAGCAGGGCGAGCGAGGTAACACGGGCACAATCAGGGCGAGCGAGGTAACACGGGCACAAGCAGGGCGAGCGAGGTAACACGGGCACAAGCAGGGCGAGCGAGGTAACACGGGCACAAGCAGGGCGAGCGAGGTAACACGGGCACAAGCAGGGCCAGCGAGGTAACACGGGCACAAGCAGGGCGAGCGACGTAACACGGGCACAATCAGGGCGAGCGAGGTAACACGGGCACAAGCAGGGCCAGCGAGGTAACACGGGCACAAGCAGGGCGAGCGAGGTAACACGGGCACAAGCAGGGCGAGCGAGGTAACACGGGCACAAGCAGGGCGATCGAGGTAACACGGGCATAAGCAGGGCCAGCGAGGTAACACGGGCACAAGCAGGGCGAGCGAGGTAACACGGGCACAAGCAGGGCGAGCGAGGTAACACGGGCACAAGCAGGGCGAGCGAGGTAACACGGGCACAATCAGGGCGAGCGAGGTAACACGGGCACAATCAGGGCGATCGAGGTAACACGGGCACAAGCAGGGCCAGCGAGGTAACACGGGCACAAGCAGGGCGAGCGAGGTAACACGGGCACAAGCAGGGCGAGCGAGGTAACACGGGCACAAGCAGGGCGAGCGAGGTAACACGGGCACAATCAGGGCGAGCGAGGTAACACGGGCACAAGCAGGGCGAGCGAGGTAACACGGGCACAAGCAGGGCGAGCGAGGTAACACGGGCACAAGCAGGGCCAGCGAGGTAACACGGGCACAAGCAGGGCGAGCGACGTAACACGGGCACAATCAGGGCGAGCGAGGTAACACGGGCACAAGCAGGGCGATCGAGGTAACACGGGCATAAGCAGGGCGGAAAAGGTAACACGGGCACAAGCAGGGCGGGCGAGGTAACACGGGCACAAGCAGGGCGGGCGAGGTAACACGGGCACAAGCAGGGCGGGCGAGGTAACACTGGCACAAGCAGGACGGGCGAGGTAATACTGGCACAAGCAGGGCGGGCGAGGTAACACTGGCACAAGCAGGGCGGGCGAGGTAACACTGGCACAAGCAGGGCGGGCGAGGTAACACTGGCACAAGCAGGGCGAGCGAGGTAACACTGGCACAAGCAGGGCGGGCGAGGTAAAACTGGCACTAGCAGGGCGAGTGAGGTAACACGAGCAGGGCGGGCGAGGTAATACTGGCACGAGCAGGGCGGGCGAGGTAACACGGGCACGAGCAGGGCGGGCGAGGTAACACGAGCAGGGCGGGCGAGGTAACACTGGCACGAGCAGGGCGGGCGAGGTAACACTGGCACGAGCAGGGCGGGCGAGGTAATACTGGCACGAGCAGGGCGGGCGAGGTAACACGAGCAGGGCGGGCGAGGTAATACTGGCACAAGCAGGGTGGACGAGGTAACACTGGCACTAGCAGGGCAGGCCAGGTAATACTGGCACTAGCAGGGCGGGCGAGGTAATACTGGCACTAGCAGGGCGGGCGAGGTAACACGGGCACAAGCAGGGCGGGTGAGGTAATACTGGCACTAGCAGGGTGGGCGAGGTAACACGGGCACAAGCAGGGTGGACGAGGTAACACTGGCACTAGCAGGGCAGGCCAGGTAATACTGGCACTAGCAGGGCGGGCGAGGTAACACGGGCACAAGCAGGGCGGGTGAGGTAATACTGGCACAAGCAGGGCGGGCGAGGTAATACTGGCACTAGCAGGGCGGGCGAGGTAACACGGGCACAAGCAGGGTGGACGAGGTAACACTGGCACTAGCAGGGCAGGCCAGGTAATACTGGCACTAGCAGGGCGGGCGAGGTAATACTGGCACAAGCAGGGCGGGCGAGGTAACACTGGCACTAGCAGGGCGGGCGAGGTAACACGGGCACTAGCAGGGCGGGTGAGGTAATACTGGCACAAGCAGGGCGGGCGAGGTAACACTGGCACTAGCAGGGCGGGCGAGGTAACACTGGCACTAGCAGGGCGGAAAAGGTAACACGGGCACTAGCAGGGCGGAAAAGGTAACACGGGCACTAGCAGGGCGGGCGAGGTAACACGGGCACAAGCAGGGCGGGCGAGGTAACACTGGCACAAGCAGGGCGGGCGAGGTAATACTGGCACAAGCAGGGCGGGCGAGGTAACACTGGCACAAGCAGGGCGGGCGAGGTAATACTGGCACAAGCAGGACGGATGAGGTAACACGGGGACCCGCAGGACGGATGAGGTAACACGGGGACCCGCAGGACGGATGAGGTAACATGGACGGGTGATTGATCTGAGGACAATGCAACGATCTTGTCGTGAAGAAGGTCTCGTCAAGTTTTCTCAGTATCGACCTCGTTACCCTCGGCAGTCCGTCCATGATGTTGCTTTCCCTTCGTTGCATTTAGCACCTTTTGAGAATTGAGGATAATGAGAATGACAAGGAATCTGCCTTGCATGTGCAGCAATGTGTGTAATATTGACGCGATGATGAAACGATTTGCACGCCTTCCCTTGTATTTGACATTAAAAATTTTTCCCTGTTTCTGTGTAGGGGGGATGACAGACGCCAAAAACAACAACTTGAAAGAAAACCCCTTTGCGGGGCTTTTCCCCTCACTCGGACAGGCTCAGGATTTCCGTTTCCTGCAGCGCTCAACAGTCCGGACTTCGATTGCAGGGTTACCTTTACTCCCAGGTACATTTATCTTACCCTCACTCCTCTCGACTAGGTACAGGACACACTTCCCTTACCCTGGCCCCCTCCAAGGTACAGCGGCTCACTCTATCAGTTGCAGGAATACCTTCCTGAGCACATCCCTATCCAGGTACAGGAACCCCTTGTCCTCCCCATCCCTCTCTCAACCCGTTGGACGGAGGTTATAGCTTCACCCCTATCTGCCTGTGTGGAGGATATCTCAAAAAGTTGTGGACGCAATCAGATGACACCCGGAGGACAGGTCGAGTGTCAAATTAAGGCCAAATTAATTTGAGTTTGGTAAAGATCGCAGTCCGAATACGAGATTTGTTTATTTTTTTTTAGATGGGACCAAAAGCCATAGATAGTATGATACGTAGTATGTCAAAAGGTTGTGGATGGAATATGGCAAAATTCGGTGGATGAATTGTGTGGGTGACAAGAGCAAGCAAAATGTAATGTGTTCAGCCTGGTGGAGGTATGCACTCCACCGAGAAGCGTTATAGTTTCCTTTGAAATCGCTTATGATGATTTGTATTATATTTGATGACGTATTTGAGTTTTTTATTCAAATTGGTAAGAATGGTCTCAGTGAGGACATATTTGAGTTTTATAATTAAAATTGGTAAGAATGGTCACAGTAAGGACGTATTTGAGTTTTTTATTCAAATTGGTACGAATGGTCTCAGTAAGGACGTATTTGAGTTTTTTATTCAAATTGGTAAGAATGATCTCAGTGAGGACATATTTGAGTTTTTTATTCAAATTGGTAAGAATGGTCTCAGTGAGGACGTATTTGAGTTTTTTATTCAAATTGGTAAGAATGGTCTCAGGAACGACGTATTTGAGTTTTATAATTCAAATTGGTAAGAATGGTCTCAGGAACGACGTATTTGAGTTTTATAATTCAAATTGGTAACAATGGTCTCAGTGAGGACATATTTGAGTTTTATAATTCAAATTGGTAAGAATGGTCTCAGGAAGGACGTATTTGAGTTTTATAATTCAAATTGGTAAGAATGGTCTCAGGAACGACGTATTTGAGTTTTATAATTCAAATTGGTAAGAATGGTCTCAGGAACGACGTATTTGAGTTTTATAATTCAAATTGGTAACAATGGTCTCAGTGAGGACATATTTGAGTTTTATAATTCAAATTGGTAACAATGGTCTCAGGAACGACGTATTTGAGTTTTATAATTCAAATTGGTAAGAATGGTCTCAGGAACGACGTATTTGAGTTTTATAATTCAAATTGGTAAGAATGGTCTCAGGAACGACGTATTTGAGTTTTATAATTCAAATTGGTAAGAATGGTCTCAGGAACGACGTATTTGAGTTTTATAATTCAAATTGGTAACAATGGTCTCAGTGAGGACATATTTGAGTTTTATAATTCAAATTGGTAACAATGGTCTCAGTGAGGACATATTTGAGTTTTATAATTCAAATTGGTAACAATGGTCTCAGTGAGGACATATTTGAGTTTTATAATTCAAATTGGTAAGAACTAGGGCATGCCCGTACTATATCTATATCTAAAATTATATCCCCCCCCTCTATTTACATGAAATGGTTTGGTCCAAAGCGAACGGCTTGCGAGTGGTGACAATCCCCCCCCCTCTATTTACATGCAATGGTTTGGTCCAAAGCGAACGGCTTCCGGAGTTTGGTAAAGAAATCGCCATCGCGTGCACAAACGCGCAGGAAAGCGAATGAATCGCAAATTCGGTTTTATTAGTTGTAAAACATAGTTTAACGCCAACATAGTTTGCAAACGTGAAATAAATGAATACGCTCTCAAATGTGCCATCCGAGGCAGAGTGTGCCCGCCACGTTCGGCACACGCGATCGTTCGCTGCTCTCTGATTGGTTGAATCGTTTTTTGGACATAGCTCGGTAAGTAATTGTCCGATTAATATGAAACCTTGAAAAGGCACATCCTCGGGTCCCCAGCAATATACCTGGCAAGTTAAAAGTATATCGGACCCGTGGTTGTCGAGAAACAGCGGTCACAGACAGACAGACAGACAAACGTACAAACGTACAAACGTACAGACAGAGATTACTGGAATTATAGATAGATGGTCTCAGTGAGGATGCATTTGAGTTTTTTATTCAAAATGGTAAGAATGGTCTCAGTAAGGACGTATTTGAGTTTTTTATTCAAATTGGTAACAATAGTCTCAGTGAGGACGTATTTGAGTTTTTTATTCAAATTGGTACGAATGGTCTCAGGAAGGACGTATTTGAGTTTTATAATTCAAATTGGTAACAATAGTCTCAGTGAGGACATATTTGAGTTTTATAATTCAAATTGGTAAGAATGGTCTCAGTAAGGACGTATTTGAGTTTTTTAATTCAAATTGGTAACAATGGTCTCAGTGAGGACATATTTGAGTTTTATAATTCAAATTGGTAAGAATGGTCTCAGGAAGGACGTATTTGGGTTTTTTATTCAAATTGGTAACAATGGTCTCAGTAAGGACGTATTTGAGTTTTTTAATTCAAATTTGTAAGAATGGTCTCAGTAAGGACGTATTTGAGTTTTATAATTAAAATTGGTAACAATGGTCTCAGTAAAGATGCATTTGAGTTTTATATTCAAATTGGTAAGAATGGTCTCAGTAAGGACGTATTTGAGTTTTATAATTAAAATTGGTAAGAATGGTTTCAGTAAGGATGTATTTGGGTTTTTTATTCAAATGGTAAGAATGATCTCAGTGAGGACATATTTGAGTTTTATAATTAAAATTGGTAAGAATGGTCTCAGTGAGGACATTTTTGGGTTTTTTATTCAAATTGGTAAGAGTGGTCTCAGTAAGGACGTATTTGAGTTTTATAATTCATATTGGTAAGAATGATCTCAGTGAGGACATATTTGAGTTTTATAATTAAAATTGGTAAGAATGGTCACAGTAAGGACGTATTTGAGTTTTATAATTAAAATTGGTAAGACTGATCTCAGTGAGGACATATTTGGGTTTTTTATTCAAATTGGTAAGAATGGTCTCAGTGAGGACATATTTGGGTTTTTTATTCAAATTGGTAAGAATGGTCTCAGTGAGGCCATATTTGAGTTTTATAATTCAAATTGGTAAGAACTAGGGCATGCCCGTACTATATATATTGTTGCGGATATGGCATTTTGGCCTCCATATCCGCTTGTAAATATTCCCCTATTTCCCCAATACTCCCCAACTATCCCCAATCCCCCATTCCCTAGTCCCATTGCCTGTAAATAACACTCTGTAGAACCGACCTTCCCCTTTTTCCCCCATTAAATGTCGTGCCCAGGTCCACCGCATCTCACGTAGACAACTTTCGGACATCTTGCTAGTTATTCTTAGTCTATGTCAGTTAAGGACTCGTTTCCATTAATTCTGACTCTTCGTTGCACCAGAATGTGATTGTATGGCACCAGTAGTGAGTTTAGGACCTCCCCTTACCTCCTCCCATCTTCCCCATGAAACAACAACTACAACAACAACAACTACAACTACAACTACAACAACAACTACAACAACAACAGAGGGGCGCGGCGTGCGGGGAGTGTGCGTCCTCACACCGGCGTGGTTAGCCGCCATTGCCCATGCGCTCCACGGGGTTACCACGAAGGGGCTGGCTGTCAGCTCCTCGTCAGGGGCGGAGCCAGTAACCCCCCCCCCGCACCCAATAAGAAGGGCGGACCGATTCCATCTGGGGCGGAGCTAACTAGCCGAGGGCGTGTCACTCCCCGCCGGATATACGCAGCGACTTACCGGACGTGACGAGAGATGCGCCCCCGACTGAAGAAGACAAGTCGCGACCTTCCAGCGCTGAGAGCGACCTCCCCGCATCATTGGACCGGACCGGGTCCATTCTGTCCTTGAGCCAAGAGTGCACCTTGAGCCATCGACTGCCCGCTTTCCTTGCCATCAATCCCCGTGTGAGTCAGTTTTTGTCCTGTTTATCTGTGGTCTGTCGGGAATAAGATAAGTGTGTCTAAGTGCCTATCTTTCTATGCTGTCCCTCTCATTCCTGTAATCTGACCTTCCGCCCTAATATAACCTCCTCCGGAGGTCTTGAGAACTGAACCCTTGGTGTCGTGTGATTTTAATCCCAGCCGTTGTGTCCTTTTCCATCATTGATTTAGCATAGCGCGACTTAGTCAACGTTCGAGCATAATCGGGTAACTTGTGCGGACACGGCGGCCATTCCGCTCGGCCCACCATAACATCAAAGTCGTGTCTGTAACAATTGGTGTCAGGAGTGTCGGATTCGAACCTGGGACTAAATTTATTAGGCCCAAATTTTGGAACACCAATTGTACCACTAGGGTAACAATTGGTGTTGGGGAGGTAGAATTCGATTCGGAGCGCGTTTCCCGCGCTCGAAATTATAACGGCGAAATTTGAATTTGTTTTACGAAGATAAAAACCCGAATTTTGAAAGTCGCGCTATGGCGGATCAAGACAGCTGGGGTCCGGTAGGGGAGAGTGAGGCAGGGTCGGTCCAGGACCAAATTGAGGGACGTGAGGAGAGCGAAGCAGCGAGGGTAGCAGACGCGCAAAATGGCGCCTCGCTGGTCACCGCGCCCGCGACCGTGGCAGCGCCCCTGGTGGATTCGAACCTTTTCATGTTGCAAATGAGGGCCCTTATGGAACAAATGGGTGAGCAATTGGGAGACCAAATTAGAGGTTTGAAAAGCCAAATGGGGGTAATGAGGGACGAAGCGAGGGGTACCGGTGAGGGGTTAGACAATAATTTTAAGGGTTTAGACAAGAAATTTGGGAAGTTAGACGACAAATTTGAGGGGTTAGACAATAATTTTAAGGGTTTAGACAAGAAATTTGGGAAGTTAGACGACAAATTTGAGGGGTTAGACAACGGGATAAAAGAGGTGAGAAATGGGTTAATGGGGGTAGAAAATAGAATGGCTGCCCAGGAGAATCAGATAGAGGGAGTGAAAAATGGGTTAGAGGGGTTAGAAAACAGGATGGAAGGCAAATTGAGGGACATGAGGGACCAAGCGGAAAGGGAAGTTAACCAAATGGGGCAGCAGATAGAGGGGGTCAGAATGGGGGTAGAAACCAAACTGGATGCTCACAGGGAGGAAATGGAGCAGATGAGGGTGGCATCTGGGCAGGAGATGCAAGTGATGGGAGAAGAGATCAGAGGAGGTGTGAGTGAGGAGGTCGGAGGAGTGCGCGAGGAGGTGAGGCACTGTAAGGAGCGCATGGAGAAGGAGGTGAGAAAGGGGACTGTAAAATTGCAAGGGGGCATAGAGGACCTGACGCAGGAGGTGGAACAGCTGACGGAGGGACAAAAAGAACTAACGGAGCAGGTTCAAAGGAACACTGCGGTATTAGGAGGGTTAAAAGCGACACAAAACGACATAAAAAACGACTTGGTGGCGACGAAGAGGGAATGTCAGATGGTACGTGAGGGACTGACAACGAGGTTGGACGAGGTGGTAGAGGTAATGGAGACGAAGGACCGGCAGGTGAGGACGCACATGGAAACGGTCAAGGTAGCCTTGGAGGACGAGCTGGAGGAGACGTACCGGGGAATAAAAGAGGTGAAGCAGAAACTAGAAGAAGTGGAAGAAGGGATGAGCGAAATTAAGAAGCGACGGAGAGGGGATAAGAAAGAAATAAAAGAGGAGATAAAAGAATTGGTCCAAAGTCTGTGTTTGGATCGTGATGATGTGCTCATTAACCGGATGAGGGATTCGCAGGTGATGGAGGAGAAGCGAAGAGGAAGAGGACCCGGTGTAAGTGGTGACCAATATGGTCGTGCGTATGATGCGCCAGGGGATTTAAGAAGCTTGGGGGTCGAGATGGACCCGGGTGTTCGTGAGAGGCCGTGGGTGAAGTGTGCGACAGGTCTGGTGTGCGAAAAAGGAGGTGTGCAAGAAAGTCCGACTCTGGGGTGTGTGAGGAAAAAGTGCGTGCCAAGGAGTGAGGGTGCTGGCGAGAGTGAGTCGGTCGTAGCGCGTGTGCGAGGGGGCACATGGAAGCGCGGTGTGGTGAGTGTTACAGAGGGTGTAACGGGAGAGTGTGCGCGAGAAAGGTGTGTGACGGACAAGTGCATGGGGAAAGAGTGTGCTGTCAAGAGTAAGGGTGAGTGCGTGGTCAAGAGTGGTGGTGAGAGTAGTGAGAGTGACAAGGAGCGTGAGTTGGTTGTGACAGGTGAGCGAGGATGCACACCTGGAATGGTAGAGCGTGAGTGGGAATGCACGCTGGAGTTGGTGGTGAGGCACTTGGTTGGGTGTGCGAATGAGAGCACACCTGTGATTGTCACAGAGGAGGTGACCGAGGAGGGGGCGCGAAGAGGTGTTTTGGTGAGGTGTGCTACCAACGAATGTGTGCCAAAGTGTTCGGTGGTCAGGTGTGTGACCAAGGCTGTGAGTGGAATGAGGGTACCTGGGTGTGTAAGGAAAGGTACGAGGAGCATGGGCACGGCTGGATGTGTGAGCAAGGAACGGGCTGCGGGGTGTAAGCGTCCAGGTGAAGCATCGACGTTAGACGGGTTAGCGGTTAGAGCGACTTTTAGCCGAATCGGGCCCTCGGTGCGTGCTGGGCCTCGTTTTGAACGGCCGCGTCCGTGCTCCACTAGGCGGAGCGGGCGGCTGGATAGGAAGGGTCGTCATGGCGACCACTTTTTGTTGAGGCAGTCCGGCAGGTCGAGATCGGGACATTGGATGGCTCCACGCCGAGATGGTGCGTGGGATCTCGGCCCGGGTAAGCCCCCGTCCCTGCACCGAGTGCCGGACGCGTCCAGCCGCTGGCACCAAACAACCCGCATTCATGGCTTGGCTTTACGAAGCCGGGCTTTGGATAGGAATTGGCGCACCGAGAGGCATTAGTGAGTAGACTGGGTGATGAGGTTAGTGTTTTGGACCCAAAATTAGAAAAAAAAAAAAAAAATTGATGATTGGCAAGGGATTGGCAGTAGTGATTGGCAGATGATGGGCAGTGATTGGCCAAATTTTTGATTTGTTGAAATTTGATGTGCAAAATTGGTAGTGAGCGATGGGCCCGGTGGGTAAGGGTGGCATCCCTGCCACCCTTCCCATAGTGGGGCAAAGGAGCAATAGATTATGGGGTGTATGGCAGTGAAAACTAGCCCGGGTGGGTTAGGTTATATTGATAGGGATCTAGCGAAGATGACATTAGGTGACGATAAGGTTAGGTAGTGACTGATACCTGTAGTGGGGACGCAGGTAGATTAGAGTGGATGATAATGACGAGGGAGCGCAATAGTTTAAAGGGACGACTGGGAAGCGCAAGTTTCAGAGGGGAGTAGTTAGATGAGATGATGCCGTGTGTGTGTGAGGATGGAACAGATGTGATTGCATAGGTGTGCAACTGGACAGGTGTGATTGCACAGGTGTGCAACTGGACAGGTGTGTGGAGCAGTGTGTGAGTAATGAGTGTTGTGGATCAGCGCGAATGCGCTTGGGGAGAGAAGGGTGCAGGTGGCACCAGGTGTGAGAGCACAGGTGTGCAAGTACAGGTGTGTGGAGAGAGTTGGAGTAAGTGGTACGGAGTGGTGTGCATGGTGCGAAGGTGTGGATGGGGGAAGAGTGGACCCCTTTCACGAGTACCCGGGGCGGGTAGTGTAAGTGTTAGGTAGAGGGTATAGGTAAATTGTGGTTGGATATTGGCATTTGTGGTGCGGGTGACAGAATGGTATTGTGGATGGGTGCATTAGCGTTGTGGAAATGGCTGGGCGTGTAGCCTGTTAGTGTGTGTAGTTGGTTGGGCACTCCACCACTGTGAGGATGTCGGCCAGGTGAGGCCGCAGGTGGGCTCTGGGAGCCGTTAGTGTCAGTGGGGTGCCTGAGGATCCCGGGTGTGGATCGGGTAGCCCAGTGCCAGAGAGGGCACCGAGTGGGGAGAGCGCCAGAGGGCCTTCCCCAGGTAGTTAGGTTAGGGTAAGGAGCAGGTAAGCTCGGAGGCAACTGCAGTGGTGGAGGTGTGCAGGTGGGTAGACCCACTGGGAGAGGTACACGCCACAGCCCAGAAATTGTGCGAGGGCACCGGGAGATGAATCGGGGGAGTGAGACCCCAAATTGAAAAGCACCACAGTTTGGCCAATGGGAATTGGTTTTTAGAACCCATAGTGTAAGAGGGCCAATGGTTTGGCCGGAGAAAGACCCCGGGTAGTGTAAAGTTGTTAGTCATTTAGGAAATAGTTAGGATTGATGAACCTGTCGCACCATACGCAGCCACTTGCCTGTGGTGATGATGATGACTCCACACCTGTGTTTTCTTTGTTTTGTGTTGCAGGAAGTAAGGACTGCTGTTGGATTTGTGAGACGCATCACGACGTGGATGAGACATTGGGGTGATTCCATCTCTCCCTCCCTAGGAGGGACTGATGATGAATTGGTAATGGCAAATTTTGATGTTGAGTTGAAAATGGCAAATTTGATTGGTTAGGAGGGAGAGAAGACGAATTTGGTTTATGGGAGGAACGGGGAAGACAGTAGGGACGTTTGTTGATTGGTAAAGTAGATGTTTATGGGTAGTGTTGTGTTTTGTGGATACAGTAAGGGGTAAGGGAGGGGCCATGTAGGTTACCTGGTGGGGGGGGGGGGCGTACGGTAGGAACGTACCTGTCTCACCTGGTTCCCATGTGCCCCCAGTGTGCATTACCTTGCATTGCGTGCACTTTTGCGCCCTTACCACCTTACTCACTTGTCTGCTTCTTTTGTCTCCCACCTCCGAGGATCTGGCTTTGGGGTAGAGAGAGAGGAGAGAGAGGTGCTGGCTACGCAGTTGTGGGCCTGCACTTTCGCTGCTTGCTGCCTGGATCGATACACCATATGGACCGCAATGTTGGTGGCCACCCACAATGGACCGCAGTTCTTTTGCGGCCAAGCACCACCCGTGGATGGACCTGTGGGTCAACGTGGCACCTATGCCATACAGGTGAACCACTTTTAGTTGACACCACTGAAGGCCACAATAAAGAAATGGACGCGGTTGGCGCCTTTCTTTATTTTTGAAAGAAGCCAGAAGGCCAAGTGCACCACACGAAGAGCAAGAGACACCTGCAGGGTTAGGGGTTGTTGAAGTTATTTTTATTTTAATGAACAATGGTGACTGCACCGGATGGTGCTGACTGTGTGATGGGGTGGTGCTTTTGATGCTTGGAAGGGGTGCTCTGCACATTATTAAAGGCCATAAGGCCACAGAGCACTCGTGGGTTGGTGTATCGATGTTGGCAAGCGCGCTCTCTCTATGCATAACATCTGCATGTGTTCCTCCAAAAACAGGTCCTGGATCGTAGTGTAAATATCAGCGTAGTCTTGTGTAAATAATGCTCCCTACCGGCTGTATGTTTAGTTTGCGAATTCTTTCCGCAATTCGGTTATCCTGTGGGTGTGTTTCTGTGAGGAGAAGGGTGCAACGTCGCAGGGGGACATATTTACTCATTTGTGAACATCTGTAAAACTGTCGCACTCAGGGTAGAGTTAATAGTAGAGGGAACTACATCTGAGTGCCACACTAAAATAGGTAAAAATTTATCGGGTCGGGACGCCCCGAGGGTAGAGAAGGGTGCAATGTTGCGGATATGGCATTTTGGCCTCCATATCCGCTTGTAAATATTCCCCTATTTCCCCAATACTCCCCAACTATCCCCAATCCCCCATTCCCTAGTCCCATTGCCTGTAAATAACACTCTGTAGAACCGACCTTCCCCTTTTTCCCCCATTAAATGTCGTGCCCAGGTCCACCGCATCTCACGTAGACAACTTTCGGACATCTTGCTAGTTATTCTTAGTCTATGTCAGTTAAGGACTCGTTTCCATTAATTCTGACTCTACGTTGCACCAGAATGTGATTGTATGGCACCAGTAGTGAGTTTAGGACCTCCCCTTACCTCCTCCCATCTTCCCCATGAAACAACAACTACAACAACAACAACTACAACTACAACAACAACTACAACAACAACAGAGGGGCGCGGCGCGGCGTGCGGGGAGTGTGCGTCCTCACACCGGCGTGGTTAGCCGCCATTGCTCATGCGCTCCACGGGGTTACCACGAAGGGGCTGGCTGTCAGCTCCTCGTCAGGGGCGGAGCCAGTAACCCCCCCCCCCCGCACCCAATAAGAAGGGCGGACCGATTCCATCTGGGGCGGAGCTAACTAGCCGAGGGCGTGTCACTCCCCGCCGGATATACGCAGCGACTTACCGGACGTGACGAGAGATGCGCCCCCGACTGAAGAAGACAAGTCGCGACCTTCCAGCGCTGAGAGCGACCTCCCCGCATCATTGGACCGGACCGGGTCCATTCTGTCCTTGAGCCAAGAGTGCACCTTGAGCCATCGACTGCCCGCTTTCCTTGCCATCAATCCCCGTGTGAGTCAGTTTTTGTCCTGTTTATCTGTGGTCTGTCGGGAATAAGATAAGTGTGTCTAAGTGCCTATCTTTCTATGCTGTCCCTCTCATTCCTGTAATCTGACCTTCCGCCCTAATATAACCTCCTCCGGAGGTCTTGAGAACTGAACCCTTGGTGTCATGTGATTTTAATCCCAGCCGTTGTGTCCTTTTCCATCATTGATTTAGCATAGCGCGACTTAGTCAACGTTCGAGCATAATCGGGTAACTTGTGCGGACACGGCGGCCATTCCGCTCGGCCCACCATAACATCAAAGTCGTGTCTGTGACAATATATCTAAAATTATATCCCCCCCCCCCCTCTATTTACATGAAATGGTTTGGTCCATTCGCAAAGCCAAAGCGAACGGCTTGCGAGTACGGTGACAATCCCCCCCCTCTATTTACATGAAATGGTTTGGTCCAAAGCGAACGGCTTGCGAGTACGGTGACAATCCCCCCCCTCTATTTACATGAAATGGTTTGGTCCAAAGCGAACGGCTTGCGAGTACGGTGACAATCCCCCCCCCCTCTATTTACATGAAATGGTTTGGTCCAAAGCGAACGGCTTGCGGAGTTTGGTAAAGAAATCGCCATAGCGTGCACAAACGCGCAGGAAAGCGAAAGAATCGCAAATTAGTTTTAATTAGTTTTAAAACATAGTTTAACGCCCGAGCGAGTTTAACGCAATCGCAAATCGCATCGCAAAGCGAAAGAATCGCAAATTAGTTTTAATTAGTTTTAAAACATAGTTTAACGCCAACATAGCGCCAACATAGTTTGCCGACGGGAAATAAATGAATACGCTCTCAAATGTGCCGTCCGAGGCAGAGTCTGTTCGCCACGTTCGGCACACGTGATAGCTCGCTGCTCTCTGATTGGTTGAATCGTTTTTTGGACATAGCTCGGTAACTACTTCTCCGATTAATTTAAAACCTTGAAAAGGCACATCCTCGGGTCCCCAGCAATATACCTGGCAAGTTTCAAGTATATCGGACCGGTAGTTGTCGAGAAACAGCGGTCGCATACACACAGACACACACACAGACACACACACAGACACACACACAGAGATTACTGGAATTATAGATAGATGATCTCAGTGAGGACATATTTGAGTTTTATAATTAAAATTGGTAAGAATGGTCGCAGTAAGGACGTATTTGAGTTTTATAATTAAAATTGGTAAGAATGGTCTCAGGAAGGACGTATTTGAGTTTTATAATTAAAATTGGTAAGACTGATCTCAGTGAGGACATATTTGGGTTTTTTATTCAAATTGGTAAGAATGGTCTCAGTGAGGACATATTTGGGTTTTTTATTCAAATTGGTAAGAATGATCTCACTCAGTAAGGATGCATTTGAGTTTTGTAATTAAAATTGGTAAGAATGATCTCCGTGAGGACATATTTGAGTTTTATAATTCAAATTGGTAAGAATGGTCTCAGTGAGGACATATTTGAGTTTTATAATTAAAATTGGTAAGAATGGTCTCTGAGGACATATTTGAGTTTTATAATTCAAATTGGTAAGAATGGCCTCAGTGAGGACATATTTGGGTTTTTTATTCAAATTGGTAAGAATGGTCTCAGGAAGGATGTATTTCAGTTTTATAATTCAAATTGGTAAGAATGATCTCAGTGAGGACATATTTGAGTTTTATAATTAAAATTGGTAAGAATGGTCTCAGTGAGGACATATTTGGGTTTTTTATTCAAATTGGTAAGAATGGTCTCAGTGAGGACTTATTTGGGTTTTTTATTCAAATTGTTACGAATGGTCTCAGAAAGAATGCATTTGAGTTTTATCATTAATATTGGTAAGAATGGTCTCAGTAAGGACGTATTTGAGTTTTATAATTAAAATTGGTAAGAATGGTCTCAGTGAGGACATATTTGGGTTTTTTATTCAAATTGTTACGAATGGTCTCAGAAAGAATGCATTTGAGTTTTATCATTAATATTGGTAAGAATGGTCTCAGGAAGGACGTATTTGAGTTTTATAATTCAAATTGGTAACAATGGTCTCAGTGAGGACATATTTGAGTTTTAGAATTAAAATTGGTAAGAATGGTCTCAGGAAGGACGTATTTGGGTTTTTTATTCAAATTGGTAACAGTGGTCTCAGTTAGGACGTATTTGAGGTTTTTATTCAAATTGGTAACAATAGTCTCAGTGAGGACATATTTGAGTTTTTTATTCAAAATGGTAAGAATGGTCTCAGTGAGGACGTATTTGAGTTTTTTATTCAAATTGGTAAGAATGGTCTCAGTGAGGACGTATTTGAGTTTTTTATTCAAAATGGTAAGAATGGTCTCAGTAAGGACGTATTTGAGTTTTTTATTCAAATTGGTAACAATAGTCTCAGTGAGGACGTATTTGAGTTTTTTATTCAAATTGGTAAGAATGGTCTCAGTAAGGACGTATTTGAGTTTTTTGTTCAAATTGGTAAGAATGGTCTCAGTAAGGACGTATTTGAGTTTTTTATTCAAATTGGTAAGAATGGTCTCAGTAAGGATGTATTTGAGTTTTTTATTCAAATTGGTAACAATGGTCTCAGTGAGGACATATTTGAGTTTTTTATTCAAATTGGTAAGAATGGTCTCAGTAAGCATGTATTTGAGTTTTTTATTCAAATTGGTAACAATAGTCTCAGTGAGGACGTATTTGAGTTTTTTATTCAAATTGGTAACAATAGTCTCAGTAAGGACGTATTTGGGTTTTTTATTCAAATTGGTAAGAATGGTCTCAGTAAGGACGTATTTGAGTTTTTTATTCAAATTGGTAAGAATGGTCTCAGTAAGGATGTATTTGAGTTTTTTATTCAAATTGGTAACAATGGTCTCAGTGAGGACATATTTGAGTTTTTTATTCAAATTGGTAAGAATGGTCTCAGTAAGGATGTATTTGAGTTTTTTATTCAAATTGGTAACAATGGTCTCAGTGAGGACATATTTGAGTTTTATAATTCAAATTGGTAAGAATGGTCTCAGGAAGGACGTATTTGAGTTTTATAATTCAAATTGGTAAGAATGGTCTCAGGAAGGACGTATTTGAGTTTTATAATTCAAATTGGTAAGAATGGTCTCAGTAAGGATGTATTTGAGTTTTATAATTCAAATTGGTAAGAATGGTCTCAGGAACGACGTATTTGAGTTTTATAATTCAAATTGGTAACAATGGTCTCAGTGAGGACATATTTGAGTTTTATAATTCAAATTGGTAAGAATGGTCTCAGTAAGGATGTATTTGAGTTTTTTATTCAAATTGGTAAGAATGGTCTCAGTGAGGATGCATTTGAGTTTTATAATTCAAATTGGTAACAATGGTCTCAGTAAGGACGTATTTGAGTTTTTTATTCAAATTGGTAAGAATGGTCTCAGTGAGGACGTATTTGAGTTTTTTATTCAAAATGGTAAGAATGGTCTCAGTAAGGACGTATTTGAGTTTTTTATTCAAATTGGTAACAATAGTCTCAGTGAGGACGTATTTGAGTTTTTTATTCAAATTGGTACGAATGGTCGCAGTAAGGATGCATTTGAGTTTTATAATTCAAATTGGTAACAATGGTCTCAGTAAGGACGTATTTGAGTTTTATAATTCAAATTGGTAAGAATGGTCTCAGTAAGGATGTATTTGAGTTTTTTATTCAAATTGGTAAGAATGGTCTCAGCGAGGACATATTTGAGTTTTATAATTCAAATTGGTAACAATGGTCTCAGTAAGGACGTATTTGAGTTTTTTATTCAAATTGGTAAGAATGGTCTCAGGAAGGACGTATTTGAGTTTTAAAATTCAAATTGGTAACAATGGTCTCAGTGAGGACATATTTGAGTTTTATAATTCAAATTGGTAAGAATGGTCTCAGGAAGGACGTATTTGAGTTTTATAATTCAAATTGGTAACAATGGTCTCAGTGAGGACATATTTGAGTTTTATAATTCAAATTGGTAAGAATGGTCTCAGTAAGGACGTATTTGAGTTTTTTAATTCAAATTCGTAACAATGGTCTCAGTGAGGACATATTTGAGTTTTATAATTCAAATTGGTAAGAATGGTCTCAGGAAGGACGTATTTGGGTTTTTTATTCAAATTGGTAACAATGGTCTCAGTAAGGACGTATTTGAGTTTTTTAATTCAAATTTGTAAGAATGGTCTCAGTAAGGACGTATTTGAGTTTTATAATTAAAATTGGTAACAATGGTCTCAGTAAAGATGCATTTGAGTTTTATATTCAAATTGGTAAGAATGGTCTCAGTAAGGACATATTTGAGTTTTATAATTAAAATTGGTAAGAATGGTCTCAGTAAGGACGTATTTGGGTTTTTTATTCAAATGGTAAGAATGATCTCAGTGAGGACATATTTGAGTTTTATCTATCTATAATTCCAGTAATCTCTGTGTGTATGTTTGTATGTTTGTATGTTTGTATGTTTGTATGTATGTATGTATGTATGTTTGTATGTATGTATGTATGTATGTTTGTCTGTGACCGCTGTTTCTCGACAACTACCGGTCCGATATACTTTAAACTTGCCAGGTATATTGCTGGGGACCCGAGGATGTGCCTTTTCAAGGTTTCATATTAATCGGAGAAGTAGTTACCGAGCTATGTCCAAAAAACGATTCAACCAATCAGAGAGCAGCGAGCTATCACGTGTGCCGAACGTGGCGAACAGACTCTGCCTCGGACGGCACATTTGAGAGCGTATTCATTTATTTCACGTTGGAAAACTATGTTGCCGTTAAACTATGTTTTAAAACTAATTAAAACTAATTTGCGATTCATCGTAACTGCGATTTGCGACCTTCCGGACAGTGAAGACTTCACTTCCGGCAGCCAATCACAGAACGCTTTGTTGCGTAGGCGTGGCCGATGTGAGAGCGAGCCGAGCCGAGCGCGTGCGCCATTACGGTTCGTAATTCGATTTCTTCCGGAGAAAATAATAATTTCTCGATTTCTTATGCGCATTATTTCTCCCAATTCAGTCAGAGCGAAGGGCGGAAGCGAAGAGCGTTGTTTTTTTTTGTTTTTTTCCCCACGCACGATCACGCGAAAGCGAAGAGCGTTTTTTTTTTTTTTTTTTTATTCAGTTGCCGGACGGTGAAGCGTGCCGTGTTGTTTTTGCCTCGCGGTTTGGAATGTTTTCTCTTCTCTTTCTACTTTTCCTTGCGACTTGGCACTGTGTTATTGTTAGATCTATCTATTCCGATTTTTTTTTTTTTTTGGCAAGGAACGGGCACCCACGTACGGGCATGCCCTAGTAATTAAAATTGGTAACAATGGTCTCAGTGAGGACATATTTGGGTTTTTTATTCAAATTGGTAAGAGTGGTCTCAGTAAGGACGTATTTGAGTTTTATAATTCATATTGGTAAGAATGATCTCAGTGAGGACATATTTGAGTTTTATAATTAAAATTGGTAAGAATGGTCACAGTAAGGACGTATTTGAGTTTTATCATTAAAATTGGTAAGAATGGTCTCAGGAAGGACGTATTTGAGTTTTATAATTAAAATTGGTAAGACTGATCTCAGTGAGGACATATTTGGGTTTTTTATTCAAATTGGTAAGAATGGTCTCAGTGAGGACATATTTGGGTTTTTTATTCAAATTGGTAAGAATGGTCTCAGTGAGGCCATATTTGAGTTTTATAATTCAAATTGGTAAGAATGGTCTCAGTGAGGATGCATTTGAGTTTTATAATTCAAATTGGTAAGATTGATCTCAGTGAGGACATATTTGAGTTTTATAATTAAAATTGGTAAGAATGGTCGCAGTAAGGACGTATTTGAGTTTTATAATTAAAATTGGTAAGAATGGTCTCAGGAAGGACGTATTTGAGTTTTATAATTAAAATTGGTAAGACTGATCTCAGTGAGGACATATTTGGGTTTTTTATTCAAATTGGTAAGAATGGTCTCAGTGAGGACAAATTTGGGTTTTTTATTCAAATTGGTAAGAATGATCTCACTCAGTAAGGATGCATTTGAGTTTTGTAATTAAAATTGGTAAGAATGATCTCCGTGAGGACATATTTGAGTTTTATAATTCAAATTGGTAAGAATGGTCTCAGTGAGGACATATTTGAGTTTTATAATTAAAATTGGTAAGAATGGTCTCTGAGGACATATTTGGGTTTTTTATTCAAATTGGTAAGAATGGTCTCAGGAAGGATGTATTTCAGTTTTATAATTCAAATTGGTAAGAATGATCTCAGTGAGGACATATTTGAGTTTTATAATTAAAATTGGTAAGAATGGTCTCAGTGAGGACATATTTGGGTTTTTTATTCAAATTGGTAAGAATGGTCTCAATGAGGACTTATTTGGGTTTTTTATTCAAATTGTTACGAATGGTCTCAGAAAGAATGCATTTGAGTTTTATCATTAATATTGGTAAGAATGGTCTCAGTAAGGACGTATTTGAGTTTTATAATTAAAATTGGTAAGAATGGTCTCAGTGAGGACATATTTGGGTTTTTTATTCAAATTGTTACGAATGGTCTCAGAAAGAATGCATTTGAGTTTTATCATTAATATTGGTAAGAATGGTCTCAGTGAGGACATATTTGAGTTTTATAATTAAAATTGGTAAGAATGGTCTCAGGAAGGACGTATTTGAGTTTTATAATTCAAATTGGTAACAATGGTCTCAGTGAGGACATATTTGAGTTTTAGAATTAAAATTGGTAAGAATGGTCTCAGGAAGGACGTATTTGGGTTTTTTATTCAAATTGGTAACAGTGGTCTCAGTTAGGACGTATTTGAGTTTTTTATTCAAATTGGTAAGAATGGTCTCAGTAAGGACGTATTTGAGTTTTATAATTAAAATTGGTAACAATGGTCTCAGTCAGGACGTATTTGGGTTTTTTATTCAAATTGGTAAGAATGATCTCAGTGAGGGCATATTTGAGTTTTATAATTTAAATTGGTAAGAATGGTCGCAGTAAGGACGTATTTGAGTTTTATAATTAAAATTGGTAACAATGGTCTCAGTAAGGATGTATTTGGGTTTTTTATTCAAATTGGTAAGAATGGTCTCAGTAAGGATGTATTTGAGTTTTATAATTCAAATTGGTAAGAATGGTCTCAGAAAGGATGCATTTGAGTTTTATAATTAAAATTGGTAACAATGGTCTCAGTAAGGACGTCTTTGGGTTTTTTATTCAAATTGGTAAGAATGGTCTCAGTAAGGATGTATTTGAGTTTTATAATTCAAATTGGTAAGAATGGTCTCAGGAAGGATGTATTTGAGTTTTATAATTCAAATTGGTAAGAATGATCTCAGTGAGGACATATTTGAGTTTTATAATTAAAATTGGTAAGAATGGTCTCAGGAAGGACGTATTTGAGTTTTATAATTCAAATTGGTAAGAATGATCTCAGTGAGGACATATTTGGGTTTTTTATTCAAATTGGTAAGAATGGTCTCAGTAAGGACGTATTTGAGTTTTATAATTCAAATTGGTAAGAATGATCTCAGTGAGGACATATTTGGGTTTTTTATTCAAATTGGTAAGAATGGTCTCAGTGAGGACATATTTGGGTTTTTTATTCAAATTGGTAAGAATGGTCTCAGTGAGGACATATTTGAGTTTTATAATTAAAATTGGTAAGAATGGTCTCAGTGAGGATGCATTTGAGTTGTATAATTCAAATTGGTAAGAATGGTCTCAGTGAGGACATATTTGAGTTTTATAATTAAAATTGGTAAGAATGGTCTCAGTGAGGACATATTTGAGTTTTATAATTAAAATTGGTAAGAATGGTCTCAGTGAGGACATATTTCGGTTTTTTATTCAAATTGGTAAGAATGGTCTCACTCGGTAAGGATGCATTTGAGTTTTATAATTAAAATTGGTAAGAATGATCTCAGTGAGGACATATTTGAGTTTTATAATTAAAATTGGTAAGAATGGTCTCAGTGAGGACATATTTGGGTTTTTTATTGAAATTGTTACGAATGGTCTCAGAAAGAATGCATTTGAGTTTTATAATTAATATTGGTAAGAAGGGTCTCAGCAAGGACGTATTTGAGTTTTATAATTAAAATTGGTAAGAATGATCTCAGTGAGGACATATTTGAGTTTTATAATTAAAATTGGTAAGAATGGTCTCAGGAAGGACATATTTGGGTTTTTTATTCAAATTGTTACGAATGGTCTCAGAAAGAATGCATTTGAGTTTTATAATTAAAATTGGTAACAATGGTCGCAGTAAGGACGTATTTGAGTTTTATAATTAAAATTGGTAACAATGGTTTCAGTAAGGACGTATTTGGGTTTTTTATTCTCATTGGTAAGAATGGTCTCAGGAAGGACTTATTTGAGTTTTATAATTAAAATTGGTAAGAATGGTCTCAGTGAGGACATATTTGAGTTTTATAATTAAAATTGGTAAGAATGGTCTCAGTGAGGACATATTTGAGTTTTATAATTAAAATTGGTAAAAATGGTCTCAGTGAGGACATATTTGGGTTTTTTATTCAAATTGGTAACAATGGTCTCAGTAAGGATGCATTTGAGTTTTATAATTCAAATTGGTAACAATGGTCTCAGTAAGGATGCATTTGAGTTTTATAATTCAAATTGGTAAGAATGGTCTCAGGAAGGACGTATTTGAGTTTAATATTTCAAATTGGTAAGAATGGTCTCAGTGAGGATGCATTGGGAGTTTTATAATTCAAATTGTTAAGAATGGTCTCAGTGAGGACATATTTGAGTTTTATAATTAAAATAGGTAAGAATGGTCTCAGTGAGGACATATTTGGGTTTTTTATTCAAATTGGTAAGAATGGTCTCAGTTAGGATGCATTTGAGTTTTATAATTAAAATTGGTAAGAATGATCTCAGTGAGGACATATTTGAGTTTTATAATTAAAATTGGTAAGAATGGTCTCAGGAAGGACATATTTGGGTTTTTTATTCAAATTGGTAAGAATGGTCTCATTAAGGATGCATTTGAGTTTTATAATTCAAATTGGTAACAATGGTCTCAGTAAGGATGCATTTGAGTTTTATAATTCAAATTGGTAACAATGGTCTCAGTAAGGATGTATTTGAGTTTTTTTTATTCAAATTGGTACGAATGGTCGCAGTAAGGATGCATTTGAGTTTTGTAATTAAAATTGGTAAGAATGGTCGCAGTAAGGATGTATTTGAGTTTTATAATTCAAATTGGTAAGAATGGTCTCAGGAAGGACGTATTTGGGTTTTTTATTCAAATTGGTAAGAATGGTCTCATTAAGGACGCATTTGAGTTTTATAATTCAAATTGGTAACAATGGTCTCAGTAAGGATGTATTTGAGTTTTTTTTTATTCAAATTGGTACGAATGGTCGCAGTAAGGATGCATTTGAGTTTTGTAATTAAAATTGGTAAGAATGGTCGCAGTAAGGATGTATTTGAGTTTTATAATTCAAATTGGTAAGAATGGTCTCAGTAAAGATGTATTTGAGTTTTTTTTATTCAAATTGTTACGAATGGTCTCAGAAAGGATGCATTTGAGTTTTATAATTAAAATTGGTAAGAATGGTCTCAGTGAGGATGCATTTGAGTTGTATAATTCAAATTGGTAAGAATGGTCTCAGTGAGGACATATTTGAGTTTTATAATTAAAATTGGTAAGAATGGTCTCAGTGAGGACATATTTGAGTTTTATAATTAAAATTGGTAAGAATGGTCTCAGTGAGGACATATTTCGGTTTTTTATTCAAATTGGTAAGAATGGTCTCACTCAGTAAGGATGCATTTGAGTTTTATAATTAAAATTGGTAAGAATGATCTCAGTGAGGACATATTTGAGTTTTATAATTAAAATTGGTAAGAATGGTCTCAGTGAGGACATATTTGGGTTTTTTATTCAAATTGTTACGAATGGTCTCAGAAAGAATGCATTTGAGTTTTATAATTAATATTGGTAAGAAGGGTCTCAGCAAGGACGTATTTGAGTTTTATAATTAAAATTGGTAAGAATGATCTCAGTGAGGACATATTTGAGTTTTATAATTAAAATTGGTAAGAATGGTCTCAGGAAGGACATATTTGGGTTTTTTATTCAAATTGTTACGAATGGTCTCAGAAAGAATGCATTTGAGTTTTATAATTAAAATTGGTAACAATGGTCGCAGTAAGGACGTATTTGAGTTTTATAATTAAAATTGGTAACAATGGTTTCAGTAAGGACGTATTTGGGTTTTTTATTCTCATTGGTAAGAATGGTCTCAGGAAGGACGTATTTGAGTTTTATAATTAAAATTGGTAAGAATGGTCTCAGTGAGGACATATTTGAGTTTTATAATTAAAATTGGTAAGAATGGTCTCAGTGAGGACATATTTGAGTTTTATAATTAAAATTGGTAAAAATGGTCTCAGTGAGGACATATTTGGGTTTTTTATTCAAATTGGTAACAATGGTCTCAGTAAGGATGTATTTGAGTTTTATAATTAAAATTGGTAAGAATGGTCTCAGGAAGGACGTATTTGAGTTTAATATTTCAAATTGGTAAGAATGGTCTCAGTGAGGATGCATTGGGAGTTTTATAATTCAAATTGGTAAGAATGGTCTCAGTGAGGACATATTTGAGTTTTATAATTAAAATAGGTAAGAATGGTCTCAGTGAGGACATATTTGGGTTTTTTATTCAAATTGGTAAGAATGGTCTCAGTTAGGATGCATTTGAGTTTTATAATTAAAATTGGTAAGAATGGTCTCAGTGAGGACATATTTGAGTTTTATAATTCAAATTGGTAAGAATGGTCTCAGGAAGGACGTATTTGAGTTTTATAATTCAAATTGGTAACAATGGTCTCAGTGAGGACATATTTGAGTTTTATAATTCAAATTGGTAAGAATGGTCTCAGTAAGGACGTATTTGAGTTTTTTAATTCAAATTCGTAACAATGGTCTCAGTGAGGACATATTTGAGTTTTATAATTCAAATTGGTAAGAATGGTCTCAGGAAGGACGTATTTGGGTTTTTTATTCAAATTGGTAACAATGGTCTCAGTAAGGACGTATTTGAGTTTTTTAATTCAAATTTGTAAGAATGGTCTCAGTAAGGACGTATTTGAGTTTTATAATTAAAATTGGTAACAATGGTCTCAGTAAAGATGCATTTGAGTTTTATATTCAAATTGGTAAGAATGGTCTCAGTAAGGACATATTTGAGTTTTATAATTAAAATTGGTAAGAATGGTCTCAGTAAGGACGTATTTGGGTTTTTTATTCAAATGGTAAGAATGATCTCAGTGAGGACATATTTGAGTTTTATCTATCTATAATTCCAGTAATCTCTGTGTGTATGTTTGTATGTTTGTATGTTTGTATGTTTGTATGTATGTATGTATGTTTGTATGTATGTATGTATGTATGTTTGTCTGTGACCGCTGTTTCTCGACAACTACCGGTCCGATATACTTTAAACTTGCCAGGTATATTGCTGGGGACCCGAGGATGTGCCTTTTCAAGGTTTCATATTAATCGGAGAAGTAGTTACCGAGCTATGTCCAAAAAACGATTCAACCAATCAGAGAGCAGCGAGCTATCACGTGTGCCGAACGTGGCGAACAGACTCTGCCTCGGACGGCACATTTGAGAGCGTATTCATTTATTTCACGTTGGAAAACTATGTTGCCGTTAAACTATGTTTTAAAACTAATTAAAACTAATTTGCGATTCATCGTAACTGCGATTTGCGACCTTCCGGACAGTGAAGACTTCACTTCCGGCAGCCAATCACAGAACGCTTTGTTGCGTAGGCGTGGCCGATGTGAGAGCGAGCCGAGCCGAGCGCGTGCGCCATTACGGTTCGTAATTCGATTTCTTCCGGAGAAAATAATAATTTCTCGATTTCTTATGCGCATTATTTCTCCCAATTCAGTCAGAGCGAAGGGCGGAAGCGAAGAGCGTTGTTTTTTTTGTTTTTTTCCCCACGCACGATCACGCGAAAGCGAAGAGCGTATTTTTTTATTTTTTTTTTATTCAGTTGCCGGACGGTGAAGCGTGCCGTGTTGTTTTTGCCTCGCGGTTTGGAATGTTTTCTCTTCTCTTTCTACTTTTCCTTGCGACTTGGCACTGTGTTATTGTTAGATCTATCTATTCCGATTTTTTTTTTTTTTTGGCAAGGAACGGGCACCCACGTACGGGCATGCCCTAGTAATTAAAATTGGTAACAATGGTCTCAGTGAGGACATATTTGGGTTTTTTATTCAAATTGGTAAGAGTGGTCTCAGTAAGGACGTATTTGAGTTTTATAATTCATATTGGTAAGAATGATCTCAGTGAGGACATATTTGAGTTTTATAATTAAAATTGGTAAGAATGGTCACAGTAAGGACGTATTTGAGTTTTATCATTAAAATTGGTAAGAATGGTCTCAGGAAGGACGTATTTGAGTTTTATAATTAAAATTGGTAAGACTGATCTCAGTGAGGACATATTTGGGTTTTTTATTCAAATTGGTAAGAATGGTCTCAGTGAGGACATATTTGGGTTTTTTATTCAAATTGGTAAGAATGGTCTCAGTGAGGCCATATTTGAGTTTTATAATTCAAATTGGTAAGAATGGTCTCAGTGAGGATGCATTTGAGTTTTATAATTCAAATTGGTAAGATTGATCTCAGTGAGGACATATTTGAGTTTTATAATTAAAATTGGTAAGAATGGTCGCAGTAAGGACGTATTTGAGTTTTATAATTAAAATTGGTAAGAATGGTCTCAGGAAGGACGTATTTGAGTTTTATAATTAAAATTGGTAAGACTGATCTCAGTGAGGACATATTTGGGTTTTTTATTCAAATTGGTAAGAATGGTCTCAGTGAGGACATATTTGGGTTTTTTATTCAAATTGGTAAGAATGATCTCACTCAGTAAGGATGCATTTGAGTTTTGTAATTAAAATTGGTAAGAATGATCTCCGTGAGGACATATTTGAGTTTTATAATTCAAATTGGTAAGAATGGTCTCAGTGAGGACATATTTGAGTTTTATAATTAAAATTGGTAAGAATGGTCTCTGAGGACATATTTGGGTTTTTTATTCAAATTGGTAAGAATGGTCTCAGGAAGGATGTATTTCAGTTTTATAATTCAAATTGGTAAGAATGATCTCAGTGAGGACATATTTGAGTTTTATAATTAAAATTGGTAAGAATGGTCTCAGTGAGGACATATTTGGGTTTTTTATTCAAATTGGTAAGAATGGTCTCAATGAGGACTTATTTGGGTTTTTTATTCAAATTGTTACGAATGGTCTCAGAAAGAATGCATTTGAGTTTTATCATTAATATTGGTAAGAATGGTCTCAGTAAGGACGTATTTGAGTTTTATAATTAAAATTGGTAAGAATGGTCTCAGTGAGGACATATTTGGGTTTTTTATTCAAATTGTTACGAATGGTCTCAGAAAGAATGCATTTGAGTTTTATCATTAATATTGGTAAGAATGGTCTCAGTGAGGACATATTTGAGTTTTATAATTAAAATTGGTAAGAATGGTCTCAGGAAGGACGTATTTGAGTTTTATAATTCAAATTGGTAACAATGGTCTCAGTGAGGACATATTTGAGTTTTAGAATTAAAATTGGTAAGAATGGTCTCAGGAAGGACGTATTTGGGTTTTTTATTCAAATTGGTAACAGTGGTCTCAGTTAGGACGTATTTGAGTTTTTTATTCAAATTTGTAAGAATGGTCTCAGTAAGGACGTATTTGAGTTTTATAATTAAAATTGGTAACAATGGTCTCAGTCAGGACGTATTTGGGTTTTTTATTCAAATTGGTAAGAATGATCTCAGTGAGGGCATATTTGAGTTTTATAATTTAAATTGGTAAGAATGGTCGCAGTAAGGACGTATTTGAGTTTTATAATTAAAATTGGTAACAATGGTCTCAGTAAGGATGTATTTGGGTTTTTTATTCAAATTGGTAAGAATGGTCTCAGTAAGGATGTATTTGAGTTTTATAATTCAAATTGGTAAGAATGGTCTCAGAAAGGATGCATTTGAGTTTTATAATTAAAATTGGTAACAATGGTCTCAGTAAGGACGTCTTTGGGTTTTTTATTCAAATTGGTAAGAATGGTCTCAGTAAGGATGTATTTGAGTTTTATAATTCAAATTGGTAAGAATGGTCTCAGGAAGGATGTATTTGAGTTTTATAATTCAAATTGGTAAGAATGATCTCAGTGAGGACATATTTGAGTTTTATAATTAAAATTGGTAAGAATGGTCTCAGGAAGGACGTATTTGAGTTTTATAATTCAAATTGGTAAGAATGATCTCAGTGAGGACATATTTGGGTTTTTTATTCAAATTGGTAAGAATGGTCTCAGTAAGGACGTATTTGAGTTTTATAATTCAAATTGGTAAGAATGATCTCAGTGAGGACATATTTGGGTTTTTTATTCAAATTGGTAAGAATGGTCTCAGTGAGGACATATTTGGGTTTTTTATTCAAATTGGTAAGAATGGTCTCAGTGAGGACATATTTGAGTTTTATAATTCAAATTGGTAAGAATGGTCTCAGTGAGGATGCATTTGAGTTGTATAATTCAAATTGGTAAGAATGGTCTCAGTGAGGACATATTTGAGTTTTATAATTAAAATTGGTAAGAATGGTCTCAGTGAGGACATATTTGAGTTTTATAATTAAAATTGGTAAGAATGGTCTCAGTGAGGACATATTTCGGTTTTTTATTCAAATTGGTAAGAATGGTCTCACTCGGTAAGGATGCATTTGAGTTTTATAATTAAAATTGGTAAGAATGATCTCAGTGAGGACATATTTGAGTTTTATAATTAAAATTGGTAAGAATGGTCTCAGTGAGGACATATTTGGGTTTTTTATTCAAATTGTTACGAATGGTCTCAGAAAGAATGCATTTGAGTTTTATAATTAATATTGGTAAGAAGGGTCTCAGCAAGGACGTATTTGAGTTTTATAATTAAAATTGGTAAGAATGATCTCAGTGAGGACATATTTGAGTTTTATAATTCAAATTGGTAAGAATGGTCTCAGGAAGGACGTATTTGGGTTTTTTATTCAAATTGGTAACAGTGGTCTCAGTTAGGACGTATTTGAGTTTTTTATTCAAATTGGTAAGAATGGTCTCAGTAAGGACGTATTTGAGTTTTATAATTAAAATTGGTAACAATGGTCTCAGTCAGGACGTATTTGGGTTTTTTATTCAAATTGGTAAGAATGATCTCAGTGAGGGCATATTTGAGTTTTATAATTTAAATTGGTAAGAATGGTCGCAGTAAGGACGTATTTGAGTTTTATAATTAAAATTGGTAACAATGGTCTCAGTAAGGATGTATTTGGGTTTTTTATTCAAATTGGTAAGAATGGTCTCAGTAAGGATGTATTTGAGTTTTATAATTCAAATTGGTAAGAATGGTCTCAGAAAGGATGCATTTGAGTTTTATAATTAAAATTGGTAACAATGGTCTCAGTAAGGACGTCTTTGGGTTTTTTATTCAAATTGGTAAGAATGGTCTCAGTAAGGATGTATTTGAGTTTTATAATTCAAATTGGTAAGAATGGTCTCAGGAAGGATGTATTTGAGTTTTATAATTCAAATTGGTAAGAATGATCTCAGTGAGGACATATTTGAGTTTTATAATTAAAATTGGTAAGAATGGTCTCAGGAAGGACGTATTTGAGTTTTATAATTCAAATTGGTAAGAATGATCTCAGTGAGGACATATTTGGGTTTTTTATTCAAATTGGTAAGAATGGTCTCAGTAAGGACGTATTTGAGTTTTATAATTCAAATTGGTAAGAATGATCTCAGTGAGGACATATTTGGGTTTTTTATTCAAATTGGTAAGAATGGTCTCAGTGAGGACATATTTGGGTTTTTTATTCAAATTGGTAAGAATGGTCTCAGTGAGGACATATTTGAGTTTTATAATTCAAATTGGTAAGAATGGTCTCAGTGAGGATGCATTTGAGTTGTATAATTCAAATTGGTAAGAATGGTCTCAGTGAGGACATATTTGAGTTTTATAATTAAAATTGGTAAGAATGGTCTCAGTGAGGACATATTTGAGTTTTATAATTAAAATTGGTAAGAATGGTCTCAGTGAGGACATATTTCGGTTTTTTATTCAAATTGGTAAGAATGGTCTCACTCGGTAAGGATGCATTTGAGTTTTATAATTAAAATTGGTAAGAATGATCTCAGTGAGGACATATTTGAGTTTTATAATTAAAATTGGTAAGAATGGTCTCAGTGAGGACATATTTGGGTTTTTTATTCAAATTGTTACGAATGGTCTCAGAAAGAATGCATTTGAGTTTTATAATTAATATTGGTAAGAAGGGTCTCAGCAAGGACGTATTTGAGTTTTATAATTAAAATTGGTAAGAATGATCTCAGTGAGGACATATTTGAGTTTTATAATTAAAATTGGTAAGAATGGTCTCAGGAAGGACATATTTGGGTTTTTTATTCAAATTGTTACGAATGGTCTCAGAAAGAATGCATTTGAGTTTTATAATTAAAATTGGTAACAATGGTCGCAGTAAGGACGTATTTGAGTTTTATAATTAAAATTGGTAACAATGGTTTCAGTAAGGACGTATTTGGGTTTTTTATTCTCATTGGTAAGAATGGTCTCAGGAAGGACTTATTTGAGTTTTATAATTAAAATTGGTAAGAATGGTCTCAGTGAGGACATATTTGAGTTTTATAATTAAAATTGGTAAGAATGGTCTCAGTGAGGACATATTTGAGTTTTATAATTAAAATTGGTAAAAATGGTCTCAGTGAGGACATATTTGGGTTTTTTATTCAAATTGGTAACAATGGTCTCAGTAAGGATGTATTTGAGTTTTATAATTAAAATTGGTAAGAATGGTCTCAGGAAGGACGTATTTGAGTTTAATATTTCAAATTGGTAAGAATGGTCTCAGTGAGGATGCATTGGGAGTTTTATAATTCAAATTGTTAAGAATGGTCTCAGTGAGGACATATTTGAGTTTTATAATTAAAATAGGTAAGAATGGTCTCAGTGAGGACATATTTGGGTTTTTTATTCAAATTGGTAAGAATGGTCTCAGTTAGGATGCATTTGAGTTTTATAATTAAAATTGGTAAGAATGATCTCAGTGAGGACATATTTGAGTTTTATAATTAAAATTGGTAAGAATGGTCTCAGGAAGGACATATTTGGGTTTTTTATTCAAATTGGTAAGAATGGTCTCATTAAGGATGCATTTGAGTTTTATAATTCAAATTGGTAACAATGGTCTCAGTAAGGATGCATTTGAGTTTTATAATTCAAATTGGTAACAATGGTCTCAGTAAGGATGTATTTGAGTTTTTTTTATTCAAATTGGTACGAATGGTCGCAGTAAGGATGCATTTGAGTTTTGTAATTAAAATTGGTAAGAATGGTCGCAGTAAGGATGTATTTGAGTTTTATAATTCAAATTGGTAAGAATGGTCTCAGGAAGGACGTATTTGGGTTTTTTATTCAAATTGGTAAGAATGGTCTCATTAAGGACGCATTTGAGTTTTATAATTCAAATTGGTAACAATGGTCTCAGTAAGGATGTATTTGAGTTTTTTTTTATTCAAATTGGTACGAATGGTCGCAGTAAGGATGCATTTGAGTTTTGTAATTAAAATTGGTAAGAATGGTCGCAGTAAGGATGTATTTGAGTTTTATAATTCAAATTGGTAAGAATGGTCTCAGTAAAGATGTATTTGAGTTTTTTTTATTCAAATTGTTACGAATGGTCTCAGAAAGGATGCATTTGAGTTTTATAATTAAAATTGGTAAGAATGGTCTCAGTGAGGATGCATTTGAGTTGTATAATTCAAATTGGTAAGAATGGTCTCAGTGAGGACATATTTGAGTTTTATAATTAAAATTGGTAAGAATGGTCTCAGTGAGGACATATTTGAGTTTTATAATTAAAATTGGTAAGAATGGTCTCAGTGAGGACATATTTCGGTTTTTTATTCAAATTGGTAAGAATGGTCTCACTCGGTAAGGATGCATTTGAGTTTTATAATTAAAATTGGTAAGAATGATCTCAGTGAGGACATATTTGAGTTTTATAATTAAAATTGGTAAGAATGGTCTCAGTGAGGACATATTTGGGTTTTTTATTCAAATTGTTACGAATGGTCTCAGAAAGAATGCATTTGAGTTTTATAATTAATATTGGTAAGAAGGGTCTCAGCAAGGACGTATTTGAGTTTTATAATTAAAATTGGTAAGAATGATCTCAGTGAGGACATATTTGAGTTTTATAATTAAAATTGGTAAGAATGGTCTCAGGAAGGACATATTTGGGTTTTTTATTCAAATTGTTACGAATGGTCTCAGAAAGAATGCATTTGAGTTTTATAATTAAAATTGGTAACAATGGTCGCAGTAAGGACGTATTTGAGTTTTATAATTAAAATTGGTAACAATGGTTTCAGTAAGGACGTATTTGGGTTTTTTATTCTCATTGGTAAGAATGGTCTCAGGAAGGACGTATTTGAGTTTTATAATTAAAATTGGTAAGAATGGTCTCAGTGAGGACATATTTGAGTTTTATAATTAAAATTGGTAAGAATGGTCTCAGTGAGGACATATTTGAGTTTTATAATTAAAATTGGTAAAAATGGTCTCAGTGAGGACATATTTGGGTTTTTTATTCAAATTGGTAACAATGGTCTCAGTAAGGATGTATTTGAGTTTTATAATTAAAATTGGTAAGAATGGTCTCAGGAAGGACGTATTTGAGTTTAATATTTCAAATTGGTAAGAATGGTCTCAGTGAGGATGCATTGGGAGTTTTATAATTCAAATTGGTAAGAATGGTCTCAGTGAGGACATATTTGAGTTTTATAATTAAAATAGGTAAGAATGGTCTCAGTGAGGACATATTTGGGTTTTTTATTCAAATTGGTAAGAATGGTCTCAGTTAGGATGCATTTGAGTTTTATAATTAAAATTGGTAAGAATGGTCTCAGTGAGGACATATTTGAGTTTTATAATTCAAATTGGTAAGAATGGTCTCAGGAAGGACGTATTTGAGTTTTATAATTCAAATTGGTAACAATGGTCTCAGTGAGGACATATTTGAGTTTTATAATTCAAATTGGTAAGAATGGTCTCAGTAAGGACGTATTTGAGTTTTTTAATTCAAATTCGTAACAATGGTCTCAGTGAGGACATATTTGAGTTTTATAATTCAAATTGGTAAGAATGGTCTCAGGAAGGACGTATTTGGGTTTTTTATTCAAATTGGTAACAATGGTCTCAGTAAGGACGTATTTGAGTTTTTTAATTCAAATTTGTAAGAATGGTCTCAGTAAGGACGTATTTGAGTTTTATAATTAAAATTGGTAACAATGGTCTCAGTAAAGATGCATTTGAGTTTTATATTCAAATTGGTAAGAATGGTCTCAGTAAGGACATATTTGAGTTTTATAATTAAAATTGGTAAGAATGGTCTCAGTAAGGACGTATTTGGGTTTTTTATTCAAATGGTAAGAATGATCTCAGTGAGGACATATTTGAGTTTTATCTATCTATAATTCCAGTAATCTCTGTGTGTATGTTTGTATGTTTGTATGTTTGTATGTTTGTATGTATGTATGTATGTATGTTTGTATGTATGTATGTATGTATGTTTGTCTGTGACCGCTGTTTCTCGACAACTACCGGTCCGATATACTTTAAACTTGCCAGGTATATTGCTGGGGACCCGAGGATGTGCCTTTTCAAGGTTTCATATTAATCGGAGAAGTAGTTACCGAGCTATGTCCAAAAAACGATTCAACCAATCAGAGAGCAGCGAGCTATCACGTGTGCCGAACGTGGCGAACAGACTCTGCCTCGGACGGCACATTTGAGAGCGTATTCATTTATTTCACGTTGGAAAACTATGTTGCCGTTAAACTATGTTTTAAAACTAATTAAAACTAATTTGCGATTCATCGTAACTGCGATTTGCGACCTTCCGGACAGTGAAGACTTCACTTCCGGCAGCCAATCACAGAACGCTTTGTTGCGTAGGCGTGGCCGATGTGAGAGCGAGCCGAGCCGAGCGCGTGCGCCATTACGGTTCGTAATTCGATTTCTTCCGGAGAAAATAATAATTTCTCGATTTCTTATGCGCATTATTTCTCCCAATTCAGTCAGAGCGAAGGGCGGAAGCGAAGAGCGTTGTTTTTTTTGTTTTTTTCCCCACGCACGATCACGCGAAAGCGAAGAGCGTTTTTTTTATTTTTTTTTTATTCAGTTGCCGGACGGTGAAGCGTGCCATGTTGTTTTTGCCTCGCGGTTTGGAATGTTTTCTCTTCTCTTTCTACTTTTCCTTGCGACTTGGCACTGTGTTATTGTTAGATCTATCTATTCCGATTTTTTTTTTTTTTTGGCAAGGAACGGGCACCCACGTACGGGCATGCCCTAGTAATTAAAATTGGTAACAATGGTCTCAGTGAGGACATATTTGGGTTTTTTATTCAAATTGGTAAGAGTGGTCTCAGTAAGGACGTATTTGAGTTTTATAATTCATATTGGTAAGAATGATCTCAGTGAGGACATATTTGAGTTTTATAATTAAAATTGGTAAGAATGGTCACAGTAAGGACGTATTTGAGTTTTATCATTAAAATTGGTAAGAATGGTCTCAGGAAGGACGTATTTGAGTTTTATAATTAAAATTGGTAAGACTGATCTCAGTGAGGACATATTTGGGTTTTTTATTCAAATTGGTAAGAATGGTCTCAGTGAGGACATATTTGGGTTTTTTATTCAAATTGGTAAGAATGGTCTCAGTGAGGCCATATTTGAGTTTTATAATTCAAATTGGTAAGAATGGTCTCAGTGAGGATGCATTTGAGTTTTATAATTCAAATTGGTAAGATTGATCTCAGTGAGGACATATTTGAGTTTTATAATTAAAATTGGTAAGAATGGTCGCAGTAAGGACGTATTTGAGTTTTATAATTAAAATTGGTAAGAATGGTCTCAGGAAGGACGTATTTGAGTTTTATAATTAAAATTGGTAAGACTGATCTCAGTGAGGACATATTTGGGTTTTTTATTCAAATTGGTAAGAATGGTCTCAGTGAGGACATATTTGGGTTTTTTATTCAAATTGGTAAGAATGATCTCACTCAGTAAGGATGCATTTGAGTTTTGTAATTAAAATTGGTAAGAATGATCTCCGTGAGGACATATTTGAGTTTTATAATTCAAATTGGTAAGAATGGTCTCAGTGAGGACATATTTGAGTTTTATAATTAAAATTGGTAAGAATGGTCTCTGAGGACATATTTGGGTTTTTTATTCAAATTGGTAAGAATGGTCTCAGGAAGGATGTATTTCAGTTTTATAATTCAAATTGGTAAGAATGATCTCAGTGAGGACATATTTGAGTTTTATAATTAAAATTGGTAAGAATGGTCTCAGTGAGGACATATTTGGGTTTTTTATTCAAATTGGTAAGAATGGTCTCAATGAGGACTTATTTGGGTTTTTTATTCAAATTGTTACGAATGGTCTCAGAAAGAATGCATTTGAGTTTTATCATTAATATTGGTAAGAATGGTCTCAGTAAGGACGTATTTGAGTTTTATAATTAAAATTGGTAAGAATGGTCTCAGTGAGGACATATTTGGGTTTTTTATTCAAATTGTTACGAATGGTCTCAGAAAGAATGCATTTGAGTTTTATCATTAATATTGGTAAGAATGGTCTCAGTGAGGACATATTTGAGTTTTATAATTAAAATTGGTAAGAATGGTCTCAGGAAGGACGTATTTGAGTTTTATAATTCAAATTGGTAACAATGGTCTCAGTGAGGACATATTTGAGTTTTAGAATTAAAATTGGTAAGAATGGTCTCAGGAAGGACGTATTTGGGTTTTTTATTCAAATTGGTAACAGTGGTCTCAGTTAGGACGTATTTGAGTTTTTTATTCAAATTGGTAAGAATGGTCTCAGTAAGGACGTATTTGAGTTTTATAATTAAAATTGGTAACAATGGTCTCAGTCAGGACGTATTTGGGTTTTTTATTCAAATTGGTAAGAATGATCTCAGTGAGGGCATATTTGAGTTTTATAATTTAAATTGGTAAGAATGGTCGCAGTAAGGACGTATTTGAGTTTTATAATTAAAATTGGTAACAATGGTCTCAGTAAGGATGTATTTGGGTTTTTTATTCAAATTGGTAAGAATGGTCTCAGTAAGGATGTATTTGAGTTTTATAATTCAAATTGGTAAGAATGGTCTCAGAAAGGATGCATTTGAGTTTTATAATTAAAATTGGTAACAATGGTCTCAGTAAGGACGTCTTTGGGTTTTTTATTCAAATTGGTAAGAATGGTCTCAGTAAGGATGTATTTGAGTTTTATAATTCAAATTGGTAAGAATGGTCTCAGGAAGGATGTATTTGAGTTTTATAATTCAAATTGGTAAGAATGATCTCAGTGAGGACATATTTGAGTTTTATAATTAAAATTGGTAAGAATGGTCTCAGGAAGGACGTATTTGAGTTTTATAATTCAAATTGGTAAGAATGATCTCAGTGAGGACATATTTGGGTTTTTTATTCAAATTGGTAAGAATGGTCTCAGTAAGGACGTATTTGAGTTTTATAATTCAAATTGGTAAGAATGATCTCAGTGAGGACATATTTGGGTTTTTTATTCAAATTGGTAAGAATGGTCTCAGTGAGGACATATTTGGGTTTTTTATTCAAATTGGTAAGAATGGTCTCAGTGAGGACATATTTGAGTTTTATAATTCAAATTGGTAAGAATGGTCTCAGTGAGGATGCATTTGAGTTGTATAATTCAAATTGGTAAGAATGGTCTCAGTGAGGACATATTTGAGTTTTATAATTAAAATTGGTAAGAATGGTCTCAGTGAGGACATATTTGAGTTTTATAATTAAAATTGGTAAGAATGGTCTCAGTGAGGACATATTTCGGTTTTTTATTCAAATTGGTAAGAATGGTCTCACTCGGTAAGGATGCATTTGAGTTTTATAATTAAAATTGGTAAGAATGATCTCAGTGAGGACATATTTGAGTTTTATAATTAAAATTGGTAAGAATGGTCTCAGTGAGGACATATTTGGGTTTTTTATTCAAATTGTTACGAATGGTCTCAGAAAGAATGCATTTGAGTTTTATAATTAATATTGGTAAGAAGGGTCTCAGCAAGGACGTATTTGAGTTTTATAATTAAAATTGGTAAGAATGATCTCAGTGAGGACATATTTGAGTTTTATAATTAAAATTGGTAAGAATGGTCTCAGGAAGGACATATTTGGGTTTTTTATTCAAATTGTTACGAATGGTCTCAGAAAGAATGCATTTGAGTTTTATAATTAAAATTGGTAACAATGGTCGCAGTAAGGACGTATTTGAGTTTTATAATTAAAATTGGTAACAATGGTTTCAGTAAGGACGTATTTGGGTTTTTTATTCTCATTGGTAAGAATGGTCTCAGGAAGGACGTATTTGAGTTTTATAATTAAAATTGGTAAGAATGGTCTCAGTGAGGACATATTTGAGTTTTATAATTAAAATTGGTAAGAATGGTCTCAGTGAGGACATATTTGAGTTTTATAATTAAAATTGGTAAAAATGGTCTCAGTGAGGACATATTTGGGTTTTTTATTCAAATTGGTAACAATGGTCTCAGTAAGGATGTATTTGAGTTTTATAATTAAAATTGGTAAGAATGGTCTCAGGAAGGACGTATTTGAGTTTAATATTTCAAATTGGTAAGAATGGTCTCAGTGAGGATGCATTGGGAGTTTTATAATTCAAATTGGTAAGAATGGTCTCAGTGAGGACATATTTGAGTTTTATAATTAAAATAGGTAAGAATGGTCTCAGTGAGGACATATTTGGGTTTTTTATTCAAATTGGTAAGAATGGTCTCAGTTAGGATGCATTTGAGTTTTATAATTAAAATTGGTAAGAATGATCTCAGTGAGGACATATTTGAGTTTTATAATTAAAATTGGTAAGAATGGTCTCAGGAAGGACATATTTGGGTTTTTTATTCAAATTGGTAAGAATGGTCTCATTAAGGATGCATTTGAGTTTTATAATTCAAATTGGTAACAATGGTCTCAGTAAGGATGCATTTGAGTTTTATAATTCAAATTGGTAACAATGGTCTCAGTAAGGATGTATTTGAGTTTTTTTTATTCAAATTGGTACGAATGGTCGCAGTAAGGATGCATTTGAGTTTTGTAATTAAAATTGGTAAGAATGGTCGCAGTAAGGATGTATTTGAGTTTTATAATTCAAATTGGTAAGAATGGTCTCAGGAAGGACGTATTTGGGTTTTTTATTCAAATTGGTAAGAATGGTCTCATTAAGGACGCATTTGAGTTTTATAATTCAAATTGGTAACAATGGTCTCAGTAAGGATGTATTTGAGTTTTTTTTTATTCAAATTGGTACGAATGGTCGCAGTAAGGATGCATTTGAGTTTTGTAATTAAAATTGGTAAGAATGGTCGCAGTAAGGATGTATTTGAGTTTTATAATTCAAATTGGTAAGAATGGTCTCAGTAAAGATGTATTTGAGTTTTTTTTATTCAAATTGTTACGAATGGTCTCAGAAAGGATGCATTTGAGTTTTATAATTAAAATTGGTAAGAATGGTCTCAGTGAGGATGCATTTGAGTTGTATAATTCAAATTGGTAAGAATGGTCTCAGTGAGGACATATTTGAGTTTTATAATTAAAATTGGTAAGAATGGTCTCAGTGAGGACATATTTGAGTTTTATAATTAAAATTGGTAAGAATGGTCTCAGTGAGGACATATTTCGGTTTTTTATTCAAATTGGTAAGAATGGTCTCACTCGGTAAGGATGCATTTGAGTTTTATAATTAAAATTGGTAAGAATGATCTCAGTGAGGACATATTTGAGTTTTATAATTAAAATTGGTAAGAATGGTCTCAGTGAGGACATATTTGGGTTTTTTATTCAAATTGTTACGAATGGTCTCAGAAAGAATGCATTTGAGTTTTATAATTAATATTGGTAAGAAGGGTCTCAGCAAGGACGTATTTGAGTTTTATAATTAAAATTGGTAAGAATGATCTCAGTGAGGACATATTTGAGTTTTATAATTAAAATTGGTAAGAATGGTCTCAGGAAGGACATATTTGGGTTTTTTATTCAAATTGTTACGAATGGTCTCAGAAAGAATGCATTTGAGTTTTATAATTAAAATTGGTAACAATGGTCGCAGTAAGGACGTATTTGAGTTTTATAATTAAAATTGGTAACAATGGTTTCAGTAAGGACGTATTTGGGTTTTTTATTCTCATTGGTAAGAATGGTCTCAGGAAGGACGTATTTGAGTTTTATAATTAAAATTGGTAAGAATGGTCTCAGTGAGGACATATTTGAGTTTTATAATTAAAATTGGTAAGAATGGTCTCAGTGAGGACATATTTGAGTTTTATAATTAAAATTGGTAAAAATGGTCTCAGTGAGGACATATTTGGGTTTTTTATTCAAATTGGTAACAATGGTCTCAGTAAGGATGTATTTGAGTTTTATAATTAAAATTGGTAAGAATGGTCTCAGGAAGGACGTATTTGAGTTTAATATTTCAAATTGGTAAGAATGGTCTCAGTGAGGATGCATTGGGAGTTTTATAATTCAAATTGGTAAGAATGGTCTCAGTGAGGACATATTTGAGTTTTATAATTAAAATAGGTAAGAATGGTCTCAGTGAGGACATATTTGGGTTTTTTATTCAAATTGGTAAGAATGGTCTCAGTTAGGATGCATTTGAGTTTTATAATTAAAATTGGTAAGAATGATCTCAGTGAGGACATATTTGAGTTTTATAATTAAAATTGGTAAGAATGGTCTCAGGAAGGACATATTTGGGTTTTTTATTCAAATTGGTAAGAATGGTCTCATTAAGGATGCATTTGAGTTTTATAATTCAAATTGGTAACAATGGTCTCAGTAAGGATGCATTTGAGTTTTATAATTCAAATTGGTAACAATGGTCTCAGTAAGGATGTATTTGAGTTTTTTTTATTCAAATTGGTACGAATGGTCGCAGTAAGGATGCATTTGAGTTTTGTAATTAAAATTGGTAAGAATGGTCGCAGTAAGGATGTATTTGAGTTTTATAATTCAAATTGGTAAGAATGGTCTCAGGAAGGACGTATTTGGGTTTTTTATTCAAATTGGTAAGAATGGTCTCATTAAGGACGCATTTGAGTTTTATAATTCAAATTGGTAACAATGGTCTCAGTAAGGATGTATTTGAGTTTTTTTTTATTCAAATTGGTACGAATGGTCGCAGTGAGGATGCATTTGAGTTTTGTAATTAAAATTGGTAAGAATGGTCGCAGTAAGGATGTATTTGAGTTTTATAATTCAAATTGGTAAGAATGGTCTCAGTAAAGATGTATTTGAGTTTTTTTTATTCAAATTGTTACGAATGGTCTCAGAAAGGATGCATTTGAGTTTTATAATTAAAATTGGTAAGAATGGTCGCAGTGAGGATTTATTTGAGTTTTATAATTCAAATTGGTAAGAATGGTCTCAGTGAGGACATATTTGAGTTTTATAATTAAAATTGGTAAGAATGGTCTCAGTGAGGACATATTTGGGTTTTTTATTCAAATTGGTAAGAATGGTCTCAGTGAGGACATATTTGAGTTTTATAATTAAAATTGGTAAGAATGGTCTCAGTGAGGACATATTTGGGTTTTTTATTCAAATTGTTACGAATGGTCTCAGAAAGGATGCATTTGAGTTTTATAATTAAAATTGGTAAGAATGGTCGCAGTAAGGATGTATTTGAGTTTTATTATTAAAATTGGTAAGAATGGTCTCAGTGAGGATGCATTTGAGTTTTATAATTCAAATTGGTAAGAATGGTCTCAGTGAGGACATATTTGAGTTTTATAATTAAAATTGGTAAGAACGGTCTCAGTGAGGACATATTTGGGTTTTTTATTCAAATTGGTAATAATGGTCTCAGTAAGGATGCATTTGAGTTTTATAATTAAAATTGGTAAGAATGGTCGCAGTAAGGATGTATTTGAGTTTTATTATTAAAATTGGTAAGAATGGTCTCAGTGAGGATGCATTTGAGTTTTATAATTCAAATTGGTAAGAATGGTCTCAGTGAGGACATATTTGAGTTTTATAATTAAAATTGGTAAGAACGGTCTCAGTGAGGACATATTTGGGTTTTTTATTCAAATTGGTAATAATGGTCTCAGTGAGGATGCATTTGAGTTTTATAATTCAAATTGGTAAGAATGGTCTCAGTGAGGACATATTTGAGTTTTATAATTAAAATTGGTAAGAATGGTCTCAGGAAGGACGTATTTGGGTTTTTTATTCAAATTGGTAAGAATGGTATCATTAAGGACGCATTTGAGTTTTATAATTCATATTGGTAAGAATGGTCTCAGAAAGGATGCATTTGAGTTTTATAATTAAAATTGGTAAGAATGGTCGCAGTAAGGATGTATTTGAGTTTTATAATTCAAATTGGTAAAAATGGTCTCAGTAAAGATGTATGAGTTTTTTTTATTCAAATTGTTACGAATGGTCTCAGAAAGGATGCATTTGAGTTTTATAATTAAAATTGGTAAGAATGGTCGCAGTAAGGATGTATTTGAGTTTTATAATTCAAATTGGTAAGAATGGTTGCAGTAAGGATGTATTTGAGTTTTATAATTCAAATTGGTAACAATGGTCTCAGTAAGGATGTATTTGAGTTTTTTTTATTCAAATTGGTACGAATGGTCGCAGTAAGGATGTATTTGAGTTGTTTTCAGGGGACCCCAAAGTATCAGAACTCGTACTATTTATATTAAATCCTCATTTATCACTCAAATGGCACAATTTTTGGCACAGGACCTTGAATATGCCAGGACCTTAAATGACGTGATGCAAATATTTGCCATGTCGATGCAAGCACCCTTGGATTTGACAGGAAAATGGTTGATCACTCTACCGCATTTTGCAATTCCATTGTCAGAAATCGGCAAATTCGATTGGTAATTATTGCTTTGAGTTCTTCATTTGTGTGTCCTTCCTCTGTAGACATTACTCTTCAGATAGCCCCAAAGAATAAAATCTGGCGGGGACAGATCTGGTGAGTGTGGGGCCCATTCAACAGCATGTCTTCAACTGATAACTGTCACCAGAGTGTATGTTCAGCGAGTTCAGTGAATCATTTGAAGTGTGGGGAGTGGCTCCATCCTGTTGAAAATATTGTTCCTCTCTCGAAACCCCCTTGCAACTTCTGAGGGCCCTCCACACCCTCCCATGAACTTGGATGTAACTTTTCTTGATAGTCAATGCCTTGCCTGTATCGTCCTGAAAGCACAAAGGGCCAAAAATTCCACATTTACTGATTGTGACCCAGGCCTAGTGGAGAGGTCGCTCGATAACTGACCGGGGATGTCAATCCCCAGTATGCTGTTCTCGTATTTGACAGGCCCACAAAGAAGGAAATGGGTCTTGCCATAAAACCAGACATTGTCAAGGAAGTTCAGTCTTTCTTCAATGTCATCTGCAAGCCACCGGCACTTTGTCGCTCTTTTCTGCATGTGGGCGGCAATCCGTTTGTGTTTAATCTGAATTCTGTATGGATACAGTATTAGTTTTACATCGTCGGTGAGAATTCTCACCGATTGACGTAAAATTCCAAGATTCCAACGTCAGAGAGATTTTTTTTGATTTTTTTTTGGGGGGGTTTCTGCCCACTTGATCATTAACACGGTCAATGCTCTAAGGAGACCTTACATCTTGAGGACGTCCCGAATGTGTTGGTCCTCCAGCATTTTTACCGTTGGGATTTGTGACAGTGCCTTTTTCTCTTGAGCGTCTTGGCCCAGGTAAATATCCGTGACTTGCTGGGTGCAGTGGTAATTTTCAACTCATGGTTATACTTGATTTGTCTTCTTGGAGGAGTGCGTTTTAAGAAAAATCTCCAAGGATTCACACAAGGGACTTTGGTGCATGAGGAGGCCATTTGACCCATCATGCCTGCACTACCTACCATCCACACAATCCAATATCCTCAAACCCCTATATCTCCAATGCATTGAGGTCCCCTTCCAGATCCGATTTAAACATATCCACCCCGTACGCTGCCACTACCTTTCCTCGGAGACCATTCTATGTATTGACAACTCTCTAACTGAAAGACCCTTGCCTTAAAGCAGTCGTAACTCTCATCTTTACCCTCAAGCTATGACCTCTGGTCCTAACACCATCCACTCTGCTGAAAAACTATGCTGCACCTATCTGTGTCCACACCCTTCATAATCTTAAACATCTCGATCAGATCCCATTGCAATTTCCTCCTTTCCAATATATAAAGTCTTGTCTCCTTCAACCGCTCCTCTTAGCTTAATCTTGCTAACCTGGAATCCATCTAGTAGCTTGACGCTGTACCTGCTCTATGGCAGCTTTTCCCTTCCTTGTAGTAACCAAAACTGAACACTATTCTAGATGAGGCCTCACTACTTACCTGTACAGTGTTGTCTACCTCCTTTGGTTTATAATTTATCCCTGCATGAATCCAACCGGAGGTCTCCATCGGGATGCATTTGAGTTGTATAATTCTAATTGGTGGATACTTCTATTTTGTGAAAGTTTGCTGTTATGATGTTGAAGAGCTTATTGGCAAAAAGAGTGGCAAAGGAGGTAAAATTCGCATTTGTTGTGTACTGTTTGCAGATCCTTCTTCATCTTCATCTTTATCATCATGGGATGATAGGTCAGGTGAAGATGAAGAGGTTAAGGGTGAGAACAAATGTGATGAGGATTCTTTCCTGAAGGCATTTCTGAATGAGCATGAATCAAGTGGGCAGGCGAACATCACTCACCTCCTGCAACGAGTGTTCTTATTCACACCACACAGCCGTGAGGTTCTGGGTTCTCTGGGGACTTACTGCGGGTTCTTTTGTGACTCTGCCTCTCTCTCTCCTCCCTTTTCTGTGGGCGTATCCCTGTGGTGTCATGGCATCTGCCTTTGTGTGCTTGGTGTAGCTCTGTGCTCGTGGTTGTCATTCTCCTTACTTCCTCTCCACTCCCCTCCCATTACATCGTGGATTTGTGCTTTTTTTGAATTCCTTTCCTCATTTCCACCTCCTCTCCCAGCCCCCGAGACAGAGCATAAGAGAAGAGAGCTTATGGCTTTGTTAAGAGAGAGGGAGCCAAACACCCCCTCCCCCCCTTCTGGGTATCCAATTTAAGAGCCTGTGGTACCCAATCGTGGTTATTTGTGAGGGTCCCCTCGGTCACTTTAATCTCAAAGGACCGACTCGCCTCAACTCCCAGACTCTCTTGGACCTGATCAATGTCCTCCCTGATGGTATCGTCACAGGTGTTTAGTTGCTCAGGTACAAATTCATTACTCTCATCATCCCAACCAATCCTGGCCCCCAACAGGTCTTCATCCATAAATACCCGGGCCGGTTCCGTTACACGGACCTCCAATATTTTTACCCCCTGTTGCTCTGCACAACCGTGCTGGCGCTGCACAATTCCAAATTCCTCTCCCTGTTGTTGCATTGCGGCATCCACACCAGCCCGATAATCTTCCAGGTCTTCATTTAGCAACCATTTCCGATCTACTTCCAAACATTCCAAATTTTCTTCCCAAAATTCCCCATTTACTTTTGAGTTTTCCCCTTTTACCTCAAGACATTCCCCATTTACTACCCGTTTTGAATCAAATTCTGTTGCCATTACCTGCTGCTCCTGTGCCCTATTTGTACCATTCTTTTGTTCTTCCTTTAATTCATTCGTTTGTTCTCTATGGGCACTCATTCCATCCTTCTTTCCCCTCATTCCTCTATCCATCGTGGCTATCATTTGTTCCTTCTGAGCATTAATTTTCTCACTCATTCCCTTCTTTTCTTTCTTTTGTTCATCCATTTTGTTATTCATTCCCTTTATATCTTCCCTCCTATTATTTTCCATTCGTTCCTCCATTCACCTCATATCTCCTCTCAATTCATTCCTTTTGGTATCCATTTTATCATTTTAGGCATATATTTTTGCCTTAAATTCACCCATAAAAATTTATTATCCTGGCCTGGAAATCCATCGGGTCTTTTTCCTGGCTCGATCGCTCCGGATCGGGGGAAGTTCCAACTTCACTCTCATACCCCTCTATCCCCGGCTCACTTCCAAAGTCTTCAGCATCCCCAACCCGCACGGCCATCTCACTCGCTTCTGCCATCCGTGGTGAGAAAGTAGTTCCCCGCGCGCATATTTTTACCTCAGGAACAGAAAAATCAATTAAATTTTTCGAATATGTGAGGTTACGCTTCGTACGCCAATTTACTGCAACAACATTTGACACCTCGGTACTATGGTAATTTTTTGAATTCCAAATGCTGGGTGCAATTTGCCCTCAGCCGGTGTCGGCAAAATAACTCGCACGAAACGGATTTAAAATGTACAAAAAGAAACAGGTTTTATCTATCTATAATTCCAGTAATCTCTGTCTGTACGTTTGTACGTTTGTCTGTTTGTCTGTTTGTCTGTGACCGCTGTTTCTCGACAACTACCGGTCCGATATACTTGAAACTTGCCAGGTATATTGCTGGGGACCCGAGGATGTGCCTTTTCAAGGTTTGAAATTAATCGGACAAGTACTTACCGAGCTATGGCGATTTAGCCGTTCGCCGTTCGCTTTGCCGTTGCGAATGGACCAAACCATTCATGTAAATAGAGGGGGGGGGGGGGTTCTGTGGTCGTTCGCTTTGGCTTTGCGAATGGACCAAACCATTCATGTAAATAGAGGGGGGGGTTCTGTGGTCGTTCGCTTTGGCTTTGCGAATGGACCAAACCATTCATGTAAATAGAGGGGGGGGTTCTGTGGTCGTTGCGAATGGACCAAACCATTCACATCGAATCATCGAATCACATCGAATGGACCAAACCGTTCGCTTTGGACCAAACCATTGCATGTAAATAGAGGGGGGGGTTCTGTGGTCGTTGCGAATGGACCAAACCATTCATGTTTTTTTTTTTGTTTTTTTTGGCAAGGAACGGGCACCCACGTACGGGCACGTCCTAGCTTATATATAGTACGGGCATGCCCTAGTTAAAAGAAATGCCGGTAACAAAGAAGCGCACGATCGAATAATTTCCTAAATTGGGACGTCCCCACAAACAGACTTGAAACACCGACACAGGGAAAGATAACTGAAAAGAATGTGTGTGTGAGTGCACTTAACTCTGATCACTGGTGGGGTCTCGTCAGGGGTTGTCAAAATAGTCCTGGGCATTGGCGGGAATCGCTCGCTCCTCCAGCCTTGCCTGTCTTCGTCGTCTTTGGTGGGAAACTGCAGCCCTCGGTCTGCGGCTCTGTTGCTGCCTCTGCACGTCTATCAGTGGTGTCTCTGAACATGGTCAGTCCGATCGCTTCCTGGAGCCCGTCGTCCTAGCACAATCGTTTGCTTCATTGTCCAGAACGAGAGAGATAAATGCCGACTGCCGCGATCCAGACCAGACGCAGAGAGCAGAAAGAAGCGAAGAGCAGAGTGAAGCGAAGAAGAAGAGAAGAGAGCGTAATGTCCACTGGCGCGTTCTTTTATCACCCAGGCTCTTACGTCATTTGTCCTCCTCGCCAATCAGCGAGCTGCTTCTTACCAGTCCTCCTGTCAATCAAGAACCCTGACCAACCACGGCTCCTCGGGGCGTGGCCTCGGCCTGCCCGTCCTGCGTGTGCCTCCCAAGTCAGGGTTGTCAGTGGTAGGGCTCAACGTCCTGGCTTCCGGTATGTTTTATTATCGAGTGCCATTAAATGCACGATTCTAGCCCTACGTGTCTAATGCGGTGCCATAAGGGACATAGGGATAAATCACAGAGGGAACAACATACAATGAAATAATTACATAATCCCTGAGCTAATTAACATGCACCCCTGGCCCCCACTTCGTGATGGGGAAGAATATACAAGCTTAATCCAAACACACGTTCTAAATAAGTACTTATTACATCAAGGTTTCTACATGACATTCTGAGCACCTACCCATACAAATCTACCTGGACTAAAGTATCCCTAACCCACAAACATAACAATACCCTTTGGACCCTTTACACCCATTAGATCTTCACATGCTTCAGACCTTCACACTCCTCAGACCTTCACACTCCTCAGACCTTTACACCCCTCAGACCTTTGCACTCTTCAGACCTTTGCACTTTTTCACCTTTGCACTCCTCAGACCTTTGCACTCCTCAGACCTTTGCACTCCTCAGACCTTTGCACTCCTCGGACCTTTGCACTCCTCGGACCTTTGCACTCCTCGGACCTTTGCACTCCTCGGACCTTTGCACTCCTCGGACCTTTGCACTCCTCGGACCTTTGCACTCCTCGGACCTTTGCACTCCTCAGACCTTTGCACTCCTCAGACCTTTGCACTCCTCAGACCTTTGAACACCTCTTAGACCTTTTCACCCCTTGGACACCTTTACACCCCTTGGACACCTTTGCACCGCTTGGACACCTTTGCACCGCTTGGACACCTTTGCACCGCTTGGACACCTTTGCACCGCTTGGACACCTTTGCACCGCTTGGACACCTTTGCACCGCTTGGACACCTTTGCACCCGCTTGGACACCTTTGCACCGCTTGGACACCTTTGCACCGCTTGGACACCTTTGCACCGCTTGGACACCTTTGCACCGCTTGGACACCTTTGCACCGCTTGGACACGTTTGCACCGCTTGGACACCTTTGCACCGCTTGGACACCTTTGCACCGCTTGGACACCTTTGCACCGCTTGGACACCTTTGCACCGCTTGGACAGCTTTGCACCGCTTGGACACCTTTTCACCCCTTGGACACCTTTTCACCCCTTGGACACCTTTGCACCCCTTGGACACCTTTGCACCCCTTGGACACCTTTGCACCCCTTGGACACCTTTACACCCCTTGGACACCTTTACACCCCTTGGACACCTTTACACCCCTTGGACACCTTTACACCCCTTGGACACCTTTACACCCCTTGGACACCTTTACACCCCTTGGACACCTTTACACCCCTTGGACACCTTTACACCCCTAGGACACCTTTACACCCATTGGACACCTTTACACCCATTGGACACCTTTACACCCCTTGGACACCTTTACACCCCTTAGACCCCGTCATACCCATTTCTTTTCTTTACACCCCTTGGACACCTTTGCACCGCTTGGACACCCCTTGTCACGCTGGGCTAGTGTTGGGCTAGCGGCTAGGGTGCCGGCTTAGGATCCTAGGATCCTGGGTTCGAATCTCTGTCGATCGCCGAATTAATGCCAGGGGGTTGACTCAGCCTGTCATCCTTCCGAGGTCGGCTAATTGAGTACCAGTTCACTGGTAATTCCCTGTTTGTCGTTGAAGGCGGCAAAAAATCCCTGGTGTTGGGCTAGCGGCTAGGGTGCCGGCTTAGGATCCTAGGATCCTGGGTTCGAATCTCGGTCGATCGCCGAATTAATGCCAGGGGGGTTGACTCAGCCTGTCATCCTTCCGAGGTCGGCTAATTGAGTACCAGTTCACTGGTAATTCCCTGTTTGTCGTTGAAGGCGGCAAAAAGGGTTGGCGTCAGGAAGGGCATCCGGCCGTAAAACATTGCTTCAAAAAGGGGACCAAAAAACAACAACTACCACGGTCCCCGAAAAGGCCAACCCCCGCTTTGCGGGGAAAAATGGCCTCTAAACGGTGGTTACACCCCTTAGACCACAATGATCCTGGTGTGTACCCCAGCTTAGAATAGGTACACCGTATCCCTGCGCATCGTAAGAGGCGATTAAGGGTTGGTGCCAGAAAGGGCATCCGGCCATAAAAACATTGCCTCAAACAGGGAACCATGATTGCCATGGGGCCCGCAAGGCTAACCCCTGCTCAAGCGGGGAAAATGGCCTAAAAAGGATCATTCATTCATTTTCACACCCCTTAGACCCCCTCAACCCCTGCATACCCATTTATACCCCTTCATACCCATTTAGACCCCTTCATACCCATTTAGACCCCTTCATACCCATTTAGACCCCTTCATACCCATTTAGACCCTTCATACCCATTTAAACCCCTTCATACCCATTTAGACCCCTTCATACCCATTTAGACCCCTTCATACCCATTTAGATCCCTTCATACCCATTTAGACCCCTTCATACCCATTTAGACCCCTTCATACCCATTTAGACCCCTTCATACCCATTTAGACCCCTTCACACCCATTTAGACCCCTTCATACCCATTTAGACCCCTTCATACCCATTTAGACCCCTTCATACCCATTTAGACCCATTTAGACCCCTTCATACCCATTTAGACCCCTTCATACCCATTTAGACCCCTTCATACCCATTTAGACCCCTTCATACCCATTTAGACCCCTTCATACCCATTTAGACCCCTTCATACCCATTTAGACCCCTTCATACCCATTTAGACACCTCCATACCAACTTAGACCCCTCCATACCCATTTAGACCCTTCCATACCCATTTAGACCCTTCCATACCCATTTAGACCCTTCCATACCCATTTCGACCCTTCCATACCAATTTAGACCCTTCCATACCCATTTAGACCCTACCATACCCATTTCGACCCTTCCATACCAATTTAGACCCTTCCATACCCATTTAGACCCTACCATACCCACTTAGACCCCTTCATACCCACTTCGACCCCTTCATACCCACTTAGACGCCTTCATACCCACTTAGACCCCTTCATACCCATTTAGACCCCTTCATACCCATTTAGACCCCTTCATACCCATTTAGACCCCTTCATACCCATTTAGACCCCTTCATACCCATTTGCCTCAAACCATTTAGCCTCAAAATACCCATTTAGACCCCTTCATATCCATTTAGACCCCTTCATACCCATTTAGACCCCTTCATACCCATTTAGACCCCTTCATACCCATTTAGACCCCTTCATACCCATTTAGACCCCTCCATACCCATTTAGACCCCTACATACCCATTTATACCGCTTCATACATATTGTTACGGATCTCAGAGACGGCACTCCCCTTAGCAAGGGGGGGTTAATCCCCTTGGCCTGTTAGGCCGGCCGTCTCTGGTCCTGGTACTTGTAACGCTCTTTTGCGGGGTGGGATTGATCAGGGTTATTGGTCCAGGTGTTCTCCCGAATACCTTTACCAATCCCTCCGCAAAACAGGGAGACAAGTACCGCTCGAACCACGGACAAGATGGTATTTGCCGAGCGGTTTAGCAATCCGCGGTTCGAGCCGTTATCAAGAGACTAAACCCGATTATAAAGCGTTAGCCAAATCGTGCCACAGGTACTCGATGGAAAGAAAGGACTAAAGCGATCGGGGGAGAATGAAACCAAAGAATAAGAAGGAACAGGTGGAATTTATTAATTATATACAAAACCAAAGAAGAGGAGGAATGCAAGTAATATACAGAAGAAAAAGCAGATACACAGGGCAAACCTTAAAACAGTCTTAATTATCAACGCCCAGACAGAACAAACACAGACTTACACGAAAGGGAATAGCAGGCAGGAATCACTGGACGAAGGAGAAGGGTCCGTGCAGGACAGCAGGGCTGGAAGGTTCGGCAGGGCACAGCAAGGAGGTCCGCTCCAGGTCCACGCTCCGGGCTGGCAGCGAACAGCCAACGGCAGCTCCACGTACTCGGTTTCACACGGTAGGGGCTTTCCGAAGCAGCTCCACGCAGCTTCGTCTCTCTCGTGCCTTCTCACCGACTCTCTTATTCAGGTTGCACCTTCTCACCCAACTCGTACCTTCTCCTCTCTCCTTCTTCGGAACCCTCTCACTCAACTCCAACTGGTTAAGCAGTCCCTTGCAGCCGCTTTTATTGCTGTGATGGAAATCAAGCCGCCTGCTCTGATAACACGCCTACCGGTTGGCTCACCGCGAGCCACACCTTGTTCTGGTGGCTCCTCCCCCTTCTTTCTCGGCTTGACCGCATGGCTAATGGCGGCTGGTGGGGAGTCAAACGAGCCAAACCAAGGGGCAGCGAACGCTGCCCGACTGTCACTTTGAAGCGTGGGTGAGGCGATTTGGGGAAATTGAAAGGGACCTATCTTATTTGATTAATGCAACCCAGATTCAACTATTGGGAACAGGTCCTTAACTGAAACACTTAATAATGAGATAACTACGGAGAGGTCCTATGGTTCGCTATGTGTCCTTCATGGACTAACTAGGGTGCGATCTTTAACAAGCCAATTGATGGGAATATTTACAGGGGGACATTTATGAGGGATGCATTTACTAAAATTTACTAGTGAAGGTTCTAAAAACTGTAACAATATTTAGACCCCTCCATATCCATTTAGGCCCCTCCATACCCATTTAGACCCCTCCATACCCATTTAGACCCCTCCATACCCATTTGGACCCCTCCATACCCATTTATACCCCTTCATACATATTTAGACCCCTCCATACCTATTTCAACCCTTTTGAGACATATGTCCCTTCTTTGACACTTTTCAGACCGTTGTATTTTTTTTTAAGACCATTTGGACACTTTAGACCCCTTTTGCTCTTTCACCCTTAGACCCATTTCGACCCCAGTAGGCCCCTTTTAAGAGCCTTAGACTCTTTAAACACGTTAGACCCCTTCATGACCCTTAAAACACTTTAGACCACTTAGAAAATCCCAAAAAATTCTCGATCTTTCTCTCTTGCTCTTCCTTGATATCTTTCATCAGATTCGTTGACCATTACCTCTTTCGATGGGTCTCTGTACCTTTTGGCTTTTGGTGATGTGCCATTGAAATTGTGATTGGATTGCCTCTAACTCTTTCTTGTCTTCCTCAGCGGAAGAGGGTTTGGCAGCAGGGAAAGGTGTGCCACCTTGCCTTGTGTACCTGCCAGAGATCGGCATCGAACCGGGAGGAGAAACATGGCTGGGAGTGCACAACCTCGAAAGGGTGAGGAATCCATGATTTGGGGAACTTAAAGCCTCCTATCCCCCATCTCTTCCTCTCTCTCAGGTTTTTCTTTATAATCGGATTCTTTCTTCTACTTTGAAATTTCCCTCCCTCACCAAACGATTTCATTTTTCTGCCCACACTATTATTGTTTTAACTCCCTCCTTGTTCTTAACTTCCACCGCCAGGCTGTTTTTTCTCGGCTCTTAATGCCATCTCCAGAGGAGCAGTTAGTTTGGTTGGACGATGGAAGTGTCCCGGAAGGTGGGACAGGAAGAAGAATCGGAATGCATGCGGCGGAAGAAGAGGCCACGGAAAAAGCTGCCATTCTTTACCTCTTCTCTTCTTTTGTCCGTGCCCGAGATGAGGTGTGGGATGAAGAAGGGGGAGGATGTGGAGGAAATAGAGAAAAATAATGATTTGAGTCGTGCAGGGATAGGGTGAGAGATTTCAACTTGTTTTGTTGTTGGTGATCACAGTAGCTGTAATTTCAGTTTTGTTTGCGCAGGCTTGCCATGTTCCCCATTCTCTCCTGAGCTGCGTGGAAAGATGTCAGAAGGTATGTGCTGTACAAGCAGGCACTGCACTTCTCACTTCCGGCCTGCTGTTCGATCAAAGTCCTCCTCACCAGCTCTTGCAGGTCCTACTTACTGGTAAGTGTACGACGCGATGAAGAATATGAATTAAGGTTTGGGGAGGAGGTGATTCTCATTCACAACCATATGAGCCAAACGACCTACCGCAGGTGGAGCCAAAGGTTGGGACTTTATGACAGCAGTGCTTGACACCCTGGGAGCTGGAGAAGCTCAGAGTGGAGGTGAAATGCAAGATGCAGAAGCAGTGAACGAAGCTCTCATTCCAGTTCTGGATGTTGTGGTCAAAGATCTCAAGGGCTTGCGCCTCGAAAGTCCGCAGCTGGAGCCCTTGTTAGAATTGCTCCTCACCTGGTCACGAAAACCCATTCTTGCTCAGGTTTGTCAATTTCTGAGTCTTTCTTTGTTGAGAATAGCATGCTTGTGGTGATGAACATAATGGCGTGTGTTTTACAATATTGTCAACTAAAACACGTTTTGGTCTATTGGCCTCTTACACCCTCCAAGGTATTAATGGAGCACCTGGGAAGTTCAACTTTGAGTGGAAGTGCATCATCCTTCAGCAGTTCGCTCCTGGGTCTTGCTCTTTCTCCGTCAGCTATTCCCTCGCCCCTTTCTCTCTCCCCCTCTGCCTTTCCTCTCTCACTTACACTCCCTCAGTCTGAGTATTTCCCTCATCCCACCCAGCTATCCCCTCTGGAGGTTCAAGCACAGAAAAGCAGGGTACACGAGGTGAGAAATGTCCACCTGCACGACCTTCTCTGTCCCGCCCTCCCCAACAACTCCCCAAACTCCCCCCCGCACCCCCTCCCCCGCATCCCCCCTCATTATGACCACTGCTTATTTGCTCCCTCTCTACCCTCACCTCAAAAAAATTTTTTTTTTTTTTTGTATACTGAATCGAGGCTCGTGAAAGAGCTAACATTTATTTCACAAACAAATCAACCAGACAAACAAAACATACAAAACGAGGGAGCGGAAGACAAGATGGGGAGAGGAGGGGAAGCACACAAACACAACACCTTAGAGCAGGGAGAAGCGCGGGAGGGAGAGGGCCTGGGGGGAGGAGGCGTGGGAAGTGGGGGGGGGGGGGGAGGGAGAAGTATAAAACACAAGGACACCAAGGACTTCCAGGACAGAAGTTGGTATTTCAAAAAAGTGGAATTGGGGTGAAATTAGCGGGGGTAGAAAAGATCAAGGTTTTGGATGGGGGAAGATAAGAGATGTTGGTGAACAGCTGTTTTAAAGACCTGGAGGGTGGAGTGGGATTGAAGAGAGTGGGGGGGGGGGGGGGGTGGGGAGAGGTAAAACTTAACTTTCTCCCCACCTTATCAAAACCTTACCTTCTCATTCCTTCTGGAGCATACACAAGGCCATCTCGTCAGACACAAGTACCAAGAGGCATTTGCCTCAATCTATCATATGGCTGTACTCTTGCTTTATTACTTGCAAAATCGAAGATTTTTCAAGTATATTGGTAGGTTGCGTTTGTGGTTCTGTCTGTCTGTCTGTCTGTTTGTCTGTCACCGGCCTACAGGTCACAATTCTAAACCGATCGTCACGAAACTTCACCAAGTTGTCTCGGTCGTCCCAATTGAGAAGCCTAGAAGCCTATTGATTTTGAGGTCAAAGGTCATCTGGAGGTCAAATTTATAAAATCGCCATTTTAAATCCGATTGACTTGAAAATTGAATAGCATTTGTATATTGTCACTAAATTGGGAAATGAAGTACTTTTGAGGTCAAAAGGTCAAAGGTCAACTCGAGGTCCAAAATTTAAAAACCCATCAATTTTCATCCGATTGACTTGAAAATAGAACAGCATTTGCGTATTGCCTCACTGAATTGGGAAACCAACTATTTTTGAGGTCAAAAGGTCAAAGGTCAACTCAAGGTCAAACTTCTAAAATCATCATTTTTCATCTGAAAAATCATCACTTTTCATCCTGTTGACCCAAGCTTTGATCATGATCGTAAATTTTAATCTTCATGAAATGGACAATTTGCTGTATCAATGGAAACTTTTTGGGGAGGGGCGGATTTTGCAAGTATCGTGCTCCGCATGACGTCTTCTTGTTTTAGTCTTTGCAAATGCACTTTGATTTAACAATGGCCTAGTGTTGAACCGGTTAAAAGAAGATCTCGTCTTGTTGGTGACGACTAGTGTATATTTGTGGCAGGGGATGGGTCGAACAATGGGTGAAATCAACAGGGCGTTGATTGAGGTATACTAACCGCCGTGGGAAGCTCGGAGAAGCTGAGTCTATTGTGGAGCCAACGTATCGGTGCTGTAGATATGGCTTTGCTCCTTTCATTTACGACTGTCCGTGGTGCTGAAATGTAGAGAAATACTGGAGACTGCCATGTGGCTGAACAAATGGTCCGGGAGGGTTCAAATGTCGAGAAACTGGCTTGGTGAGGCCTGTGTTCTCCATCGAGCAAGTCTTCATGGGACCGTTTGCTCAGCTTCACCGATGTAGAACATTTTGCAGAGTGAAGCTCATTCCATAAATCACATTGGTGGAGATGCAGTCAAACCTCTCCAAGCCGGTTGCTCACCGCCAGAAGTCACAAGTGCAAAGAGCAAAGCTTAGCTACAGGATCGGCTGGTGGCTCCCCACAGGATCAACGAGCGCCTTTCATTCACTTCAACCTCCCGTCTCTGAAACCTTCTCAATTTTCATTTATTGCTCAGGGTGGGTGGGTGGGGGGGGACGGGGGGAGGGTAGTTACAGCCGTTCTACTCGATGGTCCGCAGGATCGCTCGGTCTTAGATTTTCCAGTTGCTCTGCCTTGGGAGGCATCCCAAGAGATCAGGGGGCTCCAAGAAGGGTCCCCCCAAATCGGCAGAGTTTTGAACTACAACCTCAAGAGATGACTGTCAGCCCACTCGGGTATATTTATTACCCTGCACTCGCAAAGCAAAAAGCAGGGTTCGGCGATCAGTGGTGTATGTGTGGCGTACATGTGTGTCTGCATTTTAAAAATTCATTTTCTCGGCAACCGTTGACCCGATTGAAACGGAATTTTACCATAGGAGCGCCTCTGCCTGCATAATTTATTTTTATTTATAATTATGACGTCATGGGTCACGTGGTATGGACACCATCTTGGAAAAACGTTACACCTATATATCTCCGAAACCGCTCAATGGAAAAAATGGTGAAAAATGGCTCATTGTGAAGTATCATGGAGATGCCAATGATGATGTCAATGGTGCCTTAATTATGACCTAATAATTAGACAGGGAGAACTCTCATTCTGATCAGTTTGAAATTTCTTGAGCGTGATCTACACAACAATTATTTAGAGAATGTAAATTTATGATGTCATCGCTCACGTGGTCTGGCAGCCATGTTGGATCAAAGAAAAAAGAAAAAAACCTTCAAAAACAGAGTTGGCTCGCACGCACCTCGCAGGGTAATGAGTATTCTATGAATACCATGCAGTTTTTATTTTAGCACTTTTTAAAAGTTGTTTTAGGTTACTTATCGAATGTCCTGTCACTTCTTGTTTATTTCCCTATTGCTTTCACTTTTTCCCGGTTCCAGACCTCTTGGCTCTTAACCCCTTAAGCCTGAGCCTCACAGAAAAAAAGTCACTCTCATCCCCATGTGCCCCCTTGACCCCGCTCTGACCCACCTACCTCTGACTCACGCCCAGCCTACATAAACCACCACCCAAATCCCATCTCTCTCGCCCCGCCAAAGGGTCACTGCTTAGAACATCAGCTTCTCCTTGCTTCCTGCAGCGGTTAGCATGGGGCTATTGGGGCTTGTTCAATGTGCTGTTGATTCCATCCAGTTAAAAGGTAGGCTTACGGTACAGCCTCCGTGAAGATCTGTTGATGATACATTTTCCTTTTCTCCTTTTATCAACACAGCTCATTTCCCGACTCCATGGTTGCGTCTCTGGAATTATTCGTTCCTTACTTCAGAACCAAACAACTCGTCGACACCTGCTAACGTGGCTCGGCAACTTCTTGCACGCCAATGGCCCTCATCGCACCCTCTGGGCCAGCCAGGCTCCCGTGGTGACTCTGTCGTCGGACGCCTGCTTACTCAACCTGGCCGGGGTCCTCGTACGCCTTTGCCGTCCATTTTCACAGCCTGGTTGTCATCTTCTGCCCACCTTTGACCCCCTGTACTGCTTAGCTACCGGTCTACCTCTTGAAGAAAGACAGCAAAAAGGGGTTCATATGAAAGGTGTGCGTGTTGTTTTATATTATTTTGTTTGCTCTATAATAAGCCTTTCCTTCTCTATCATTTAATGTCTTTAAATTTAATGGATTTATTTTCTTTATGTAATAACCATGGTAAATGAAACTGCTTTACCACTTCTGCCTTTTCCACCTTGTTTCTTCACCTGTAACTTTTCGTTTCAGTTAAAACTAACCAACCAATTGTCTCTACTCGTCCTGCCACATTTTTCCATCCTTTTCAGGGTTAGAGAAGGAGACGCCCTTCCTACCTCGTGGCACGGTATCACCTGATTTTCCACCATCTTTCAACATGCTCACGGAAGTCTTTCACATGGCACAGTTCTCTCTTGGTGTTGTTCTACATCGGTACTGCATTTGGATACCACTTTCTTTATTTTTACCTCTACCACCAAAGATGGATGGATGTTATATTTTCACCGTTGTCTGTTTGTTTGTTTGTCTGTATGTCTGTCTGTGAACAAGATATCTCAAAAAGTTGTGGACGGATTCGGACGAACTTTGGCAAAGATGTAGTGTATGTGACACGGACTAAATGATTAGATTTTGGTGAAGATCCGGGTTCAGATCCAGCTATTATAATTTATAAAGTGATTCTTCACCATTGGTAGATCGGGCAACAAACGATACATAGAAGGATATCTCAAAAAGTTATGGCCGGATTTGGACAAAGCCTGGTGGAGAGGTGGTGTATGTTACACGGACTAAACGATTTGATTTTGGTGAAGATCTGAATATGGATTTGGATACCATGATTATTTCCATCCTTTTCGTTGGTGAGGAGCCGTTGGTGAGGTATGTGGATGGGCAAAAGGACCACCGAGGCACTCGGAAACATGGTGGTGGGATGATGAAGTTGGAAAGAGGATTGACGAGAAGAGGAAGAAGTTCAAGGAGTGGCAGAAGGCGAAGGGTACGGGAGCAGAAACAGCAGAGCATGAAAGTTATAAGGCAGCCAGGAAGGCTGCAAAGAAAGAGGTAGCAAAGGCGCAGGAGGCATGTAGGAAAATGTTTGGAGAACGCTTGGATTCGGAAGAGAGTCAGAAAGCAGTATTCAGGATTGCAAAGCACATAGTGAAAGAGAGGTGTGATGTGATGGGGGTGAGTTGCTTGAAGGATGAAGTGGGACAAATCGTTGGCGACCCAGATGGAATTAAAGGAAGATGGAAAAGATATATGGAAATGCTGTTGAATACAGAGAATGAATGGGATGGCAACATAGAGAGTAACCCAGTTTTAGGACCGGCAGAGAAGATAACTGAGAAGGAAGTTGAGGAAGCGATAAAAGCAATGAAGAGTGGAAAAGCGGGAGGGCCGACGGGAGTTGTGGGAGATATGTTGAAGGCAGCAGGAAGTTGGGGTGTGAAGAGAATGACAGAGATCTGTAATCTGGTGGTGAAAGAAGGCCGCATTCCAGTGGATTGGGAACTGAGTACCCTCGTCCCTCTATACAAGGGGAAAGGTGACCCTCTGGAGTGTGGCTCGTACCGAGCGATAAAGTTATTGGAGCATGGAATGAAGGTATTGGAAAGGGTGTTGGAGAGGAGGATAAGGAAGAAGGTGAAGATCGACGAAATGCAGTTTGGATTTATGCCAGGAAGAGGAACGACAGATGCGCTTTTCATTGTGAGGCAGTTGCAGGAGAGGTACATGGAGAAGAGGAAGAAGTTGTTTTTGGGGTTTGTTGATCTGGAGAAAGCATTCGATAGGGTTCCACGCAAAGTATTGACATGGGCATTGAGGAAGTTAGGAGTGGAGGAATGGTTGATCAGAGTAGTGATGGCAATGTACAAAAGAGCGCGCACAGCTGTAAGGACGAAGGACGGGAACAGTGGTGAGTTTGAGGTGAAGGTGGGAGTGCATCAGGGGTCGGTACTAAGTCCACTACTATTTGTAGCTGTGATGGAGGTGCTGGCTCAGAACGTAAAGGAGGGTTTACCGTGGGAGTTGTTGTATGCAGATGATCTGGTGTTTATTGCGGAAAGTATGGATGGACTGAAGGAAAAGATGAACAAGTGGAAGGAATGTATGGAGACAAAAGGTCTGAAGGTGAATATCGGAAAGACGAAGGTGATGGCAAGTGGTAAAGCATGTGGTGAGGCGGAAAGAACTGGGAAGTGGCCGTGTGCTGTGTGCAGGAAGGGTGTCGGAGTGAACTCCATTCAATGTACAATGTGCGCTGAGTGGGTTCATCAAAAATGTAGTGGTCTGAGAGGGTCATTTACCAGTGTGGCAGCTACATTCAAATGTAAGGTGTGCACAGAGGGAGCTGCAGATGGAGGAAATGTTGAGTTGGATCTTGGAGACGGCGTGAAGCTGGAAGGTGTGAAAACATTTTGCTACCTCGGAGACATGCTGAATGGAGAAGGTGGATCAGACTCGGCAACGGTTGCTCGAGTGAGATGTGCATGGAAGAAGTTTCGGGAACTGAGTGGCGTGCTGATGAGGAGGAGAGTGTTGCTGAAGCTGAAGGGAAAGGTGTATGCTGCATGTGTGAGAAGTGTTATGATTTATGGGAGCGAGACATGGGTAATGAACGTAGAGCAGCAACGAAGGCTGGAAAGGGTGGAAATGCGAATGGTTCGATGAATGTGCAGAGTATCGTTGAGAGAGAGGAAGACAAATGATGAATTGCGAAAAATGATGGGAATATTGCCTGTGATTGATGCTGTGAAGAGGAACAGGTTGAGATGGTTTGGTCATGTGTTGAAGAAGGATGAAAGTGACTGGTTGAGAAGAGTGATGGAAATTAATGTAAAAGGAAGTAGAGGATGGGGAAGACCGAGAAAGACTTGGCTAAAGATGGTGGAAGAAGAAATGCGGGCAAGGGGGTTAACAAGGAGAGATGCAGAAAACAGGGCAAAATGGAGAAGATTGTCATGGGGACCGCAAGGCTAACCCCCGCTTTAGCAGGGAAAATGGCCTAAAAATGCATGTTGTTGTTGTTGTTGTATACCATGATTATTTAATTCTTAAGTGATTCTTCACCATTGAGAGATCGGGCGAAAATCAATATATAACATGAGATTTAAATAAGTTATGCAAGAGTTATGACTAAACTTGGGGGACGAGTTGGTTAGGTGACAAGAACAAGCCGATTCGATTTTGGTTCAGGTCCGAATCCGGATCCGGCCTATCATTGGGATACAAAACAAACTGTTTAGCCTGGCGGAGGTATGGTCTCTCACGAGTGCCGTTCTAGTTTACTTTCTCTTTATTTCTTCTTCTTTGCTTATTTTCCTCTCCTAACAGGACAGTGCAGTGGTAGCTTTCTTACCTTAATTCTGTCAAGTCTTGGTTTGATTCCCGACCCGACTGTAAACTGATGTATCGGTGTTTCACAGGCAGGGTGGTTCATCAATACGTGTGCCAACTCTCGGATGGCTGTTAACCCAGGTATCCCACCTCCCGGCATTAGTTGGTGGACATTGAATATCCCACTGTCATTCACGAAGAGGAAGCGATTTATTTCCAGCATCTGAATAAGTTCAAAATCCCTGCCTAAACCACCTTTGGTGGAACGTCAGGTCTGGCCAACCAGTTCGTGAAACGCCTCCCTCTCGGTTAACGGGATTTATTGCGATCGTTAAAAGTAGTAGTTATTTGCGGAAGGAGAAAATAGACTGAGATGGACAAACAAGGGATGCAGGTAATGATGAGGCATAAGGGAGAACACAAGGGGTGGACAAGATGGATAAAAAAAAAAAACCACCTTTAGAGGCCATTTTTCCCCGCAAGCAGGGGTTGGCCTTTTTCGGGAACCGTGGTTGTTGTTGTTTTTCGGTCCCCTTTTTGAAGCAATGTTTTGCGGCCGGATGCCCTTCCTGACGCCAACCCTTTTTGCCGCCTTTAACGACAAACAGGGAATTACCAGTGAACTGGTCCTCAATTAGCCGACCTCGGAAGGATGACAGGCTGAGTCAACCCCCCTGGCGTTAATTCAGCGATCGACCGGGATTCGAACCCAGGATCCTAGGATCCTAAGCCGGCACCCTAGCCGCTAGCCCAACACCAGGGTTAAGATGGATACACAAGCAAAATTTTTGGGAGGGGAGGGGTTGTTTAACAGGTGTAGAAAAGATCATGATTTTGGATGGGGGTGACCTGAGATGGTGGTGAACAGCTGTCTTGAAGACCTGGAGGGAAGATTAAGATTGAAGAGAGTATGGAAGGTGGTTTCACAGGTGGGAAAAAGAGGAATAAATGAGTGGAGCTGAGCAGTGGTTCTGGATTGAAGTAGTTTCACTGGGAGGGGATTGCTGATGGATTGCGTGCGTCCTGCAGATACCTGAGGGGGACAAAACCCAGAGAGGGCAGAAGGTGCAAGTCTTGACGATGTGCCATGAGGTTTTAGACGAGGAAGACAAGTTTGAAAACTCATTCTTGAGATTTAACAGATGTTGTTTTGTGGCTCTCCAGGGAGTAGACACATTTGTCGCGAACTTTGTGGAATTATCTGAGGTTGTCTTCAGTTGGATTTGCCTTCCAGGAGGAGAATGAAAGTTTTTTTTTCACGGTAACTGCATCACCACAGGATTTAGAGTATGAAGAGGAGGAGGATGGTATGTATCATTGAAGATGAGATGGGATTAATCTGTGCATAACAGAGAGGAGGTTTTTGTAGAAGAATTCCCAGGCTGAACGGTAATATCAGTGGTGTTGAATATAAGAGACCAGTTCTGAGGTGTAAGAAAATAATAATAATAATAATAATATATATATATATATATATATACACACGTACACACACACACAGGTTGAACACCCTAACTTGACTGGGAAGCAAGGCACAGATTGAGTCTCACCCCAGCAATTGCTGCACAACCTGTTAGCAACAAGAGTAGCCTGCCACGCTGACACGTTGTCTCTGCCCCGCTCTTCGACAATCAGGAGGTTTGCAGTCAGGAATATTAAATTTAGCTAAGGAAGCACACTAACCCTATGACATGACACTGACGTCATGCACATCAATTATACCAACACATCACCTCCAAACTAGGAGGCATCCGCGTGGTACTCAAGTCTTTGCAGACTGAGATTAAAGCTCTACGGTCACAAATAGACAAAGGCAGAGATGTCGATCTAGATTTCGCCCTTGTTATGGGCTCATCAGGGCAACATACTGCACATTGTCTATTTGTGACCAATCTAAACCATTAATATACACAGGTTGAACTCCCTAAGGTCAGTGTCATGTCACAGGGTTCGTGTGCTTCCTTAGTCAAATTTAATGTTCCTGACTGCAAACCTCCTGATTGTTACCAAAATATGAAATGTATATACAATGCTCTCAGCACACAAAATGCTAATACAGCACTCTGCTGATGTAAAGGAGATGGCTGTGGTATAACAAACAGTGCCAGCTAGCAGTTGTGTGTGACACTCGATGGCAGGCAACACCGACCGAACAGGTCATGTAAATTCAGCGTACATAATAACATTTCGAGTACTTCATATGCAAAATACTTGTCGATAAAGTACAGCATGACAAGATGATCTGTTCAATTATACTTTTATACTCGGGCAATGCTTTGGATGGCATAACAAGAAGGATTGCAGCACATCGACCTCGGTGCATCCGACGGTGCTGACAAATGTGCTCAACTGGTTACATCACTTCCTTTTGCTGTTCTCATTTTACACAAATGGCCAGCAGGAGGTTGTAACTCACAAAGTGCATAAAATGTACGTGTGACGGGCAGAAGAATGGTATTTACAATTCACCTGTTATGGTGCTGTACGGCACCCATTTCACTCGACATGTTTCCATCACGGTGGCTCTGCCGACACTCTTCACATTAAACATGTTTTTTTCATGTTGGTTTTGGTCCAAAATGAAGTGAAGATAAATGTCGCATGCACGGCACTCTTTTCTTTATCTATTTACATGTGTTTCGTGTTGGGTTGTGGGTAATTTCAGTCCTTTTCCCCTTTCCACAGTTTGATTGCGAGCTTGCTCAATTTGTATCGTGACTTGCAGCGGCTTCGCGTTGCTTGGCAGCAGGCACAGGGGGGCTCACCGGGCCCGGGCTCCTTCGGAAGCTCGGGGAGCCACGCTGAGGGGCGTCTGAAGGAGAGATTCCAATCGGCTTTGGGGGCCTGGCTCGCGCTGGAAGCATCTGTGATGGAGCCTCATTTTGTTCAGAACACCATTGGTCTGCAACTAGCTACGGCGACGCTTGGGGTTCAGCTGGCCGTGGGATGGGAAAGGAGAAGAGATGGCGTGGTGGACGTGCCGGATGCAAGAGCAATCGGTGGAATGGTTGAAAGGAAAGAAGACCAAAATAGTGGAGAGGTTGGTATGGTGCTGAGCAATGAACAAGGATTGATTAGAAAAACAACAGGAAGTTCAGGCAAAAAACCGGAAATGAATGAGGGTCATTTGCAGGAAGCACCCGGGACTGATATGAAGTCCGACGGATGTGAGCTTGGAGGAGAGGAAGAAAGGTTTCAGAAAGACATGGAAAGAGAGCTGGATGCACAGGAGGACACATTGATTGGAATCGGAGTGAAAACGAGTCCTGAATTTGTCTCTGTTTGCTTTCCACTGCTGCCTGTTTCATGCTCGTCGATGCTGCCATGCTTTCTTGGTGAGAACCTAAATGTTGAGGAAGTCTTGGGTTGGTGCGGATGTTGGGTATGAGTATTAAGATTTTGGGTTGATGTTGAGATTGCTGATTTGGCTCGAGGGTGGGGGGCAGGAGGAGGAGGAAGAGGAGGAGTTGTCACCGGGCTTAGCCATGGTATTGGGGGGCAAGGTTAGCAGGGGAGAGGTGGTGGGGGGGAGTGGGGGGAGGGGTCGACAGTATGTATCCAAAATATGTTTTTGGAACAGTAATGTAATGTTTAGCCCTTTCACGAGCCTCGATCTTGTATCCAAAAAAAAAAAAAAGTTGCGTTTATCATTTCTTCTGGTGGGTATGAAAGCGTGGACACCGGTCTGAAATATCAAGCAAACTCTGAGGACAGTATTGGTGGGAAGTATCCACATGCTTTTCTGATGTTCTGGCAGAGTTGTTTGCTGACAATTTGGTTGATTGCCTGGTGATGGCTGGGAGGTTTTCACCGGAGACTATGGAGCAATCCCCGGCTTGTTTGCCCTACTTTCTCAACTTCATTTGTGCATTCATGGGAAGCCCTGACAGGTACTTTATATTATCCCTCTCTCTGATTTTCTATATTTTCTACCTGCACTTCCTTATTTCCCACCATATTATCCCTTCTCTGGTCTCCATTTTCTTACTTTTGTTTTCTCTTTAACATGAACGGCAAGTGCCAATACCTGAATCTTCCACATTTTGAGCATGCCTTTCTCCATCCTCCCTTCGATGTTCCCTTATTAGAATGAGTAACCCCCATCTTCGTGCACGTCTGGCTGAAGTTCTGGAGGCCTTATTGCCACCTGTGGATCCGACGGACTCTGAGCCTGGCACTGCACCACCAGCACCTTCTTTTGCTCGTGCCCAAGCTTTCAGCCAGTATACCCACCCTGCTGCTCTTACGCGTGCTCTCCTGTTAGTCTTCGTTGACATAGAATTCACCGGTGAGCATATGGTTGTTTTTTTGTATGCAATGTCGAGGCTTGTGGAGGAGTTGTATCATAGAATGGATCAGGATGTAACGGAATGAAAAGAATAATAGCAAGGGGGGGGGGGGGGGGGGGGGACACCAACAGCAATGTTGAGGGATGAGGACCAGGGGAGGACATGCGAGTGAACAAGATGGATACAGTCATAAACTCTCAGGAAGGAAATACTGGAAACTTGGAAAAAGGTGGGCTTATGGAAGAGTAATTGCGGTAGAAAAGATCATGGTTGAGGACGGGTGGTGATCTGCGTTGGTGGTGAACAGCTGTCCTGAAGCCCTGGTGGGAAGGATGAGACTAGAGAGACGAATGGAGTTGCTTCCACAGGCCGAAAAAAGGAACGAATGAGTGGAGGTGAGCAGTGATTCTAGATTTAGGTAGTTTCACCGGAAAGGGCTTCCTGGTAGACCGTGTGCGCCTTGCAGGTACCTGGAGGGGGGAGGGGCAAAGCATGGAAAGGGTAGAGGGTACAAGACCTGAAAAAGGCGGTAGAAGACAGACACCACTAATTGGCCTGCAATGGTAAAATGATAGGCCCATAGACTCAGCTTCATTGTGGGAAACTTCAATGATCTTGAAGGCCTTGGTTTATATGGCATCCGAGCAAGGTGTGAGGCAGAGGAGCCAGCCCAGAGGGGAGAGCAGCACTCGATGAAGGCTTTGTAGGTGGATAGACGTGCAGGTGTGGCAATTAGGAACTTTGCACGAGAGAGGATTATCATTCGCTTTGGAAGCCAAGTTATAGGTGTGGTTTGCTCAAGAAACATCATGCCTGGTAGTGAGGTGCTTGAGTAACTGAACTTCTTCAAGAGGATTTTTTTGTATACGTAGTCAAAGCTTGTGGAAGAACTAGTTCAGTGAATGAATCAGGACGTAACTGACAAAAGCAGGATGCGAAACATATGCATGGGGTGGACAAGTTGGACACAGAGGCTGCATGGGGTAGACAAGATGGATACAGATTACAGAAGGAAACCCCAAGGAGAGAAAACTGGAAAATTGGAAGGTGGAGGGATTTGGGTCAGGTTAACGAGGGTTTGTTGAGAAAGTAAAGCGATGGTTCGTCCGATGATCCTTTCAGAGAGAGAGAGTGTGAGGTTTGTCAGGGTTGAAAGACATGTTCCAAGGGTTTGACCAGTTTGTGATTTTGTCAATGACTGAAGAGAAGAAAGTCGCTGCAGCATACCTGTCTGACGATTGATGGATGTCCCGGCACAGGGTGAATTTATCAGAAAATAGATAAAGGGGATTTTCCAGAGAGTCAGAGAGATCATTGATGAAGAACAAAGAGTATTGTCCTTGGATGCCATCGGTAGAGAGGTTGGAGAGTGAAGCAGGATGTCAGACTGTATAGCATGCTCGAGATTATGGCGAGAGAGACTGCTCTGATCTCAAGTCTGGCATTGAGGACCTCCCATTGTTGGGAGAGAAAAAGCAACATGTCCAAAATGGAGCGACCTTGTCTGAATCCGAATTGATTGTCTCAAATGAGGCCTTTGGAGAAGAGGAAGGATTTAATGTCGAAAGCGATGATTATTCCATGACCTTGCTGATGATTGGGAGCAGGCTGATTGGTCTGTAGTTGCAAGGATCTGTTTTTGCATATTTTTTGTGTAAAGCGGTAATGTTGGCTGATTTCCAAGATGCTGGCAGATAAATAGGGATGAAAATTTAATAGAAATAAATAACGGATCTGGTGCAGGAAACGTAGCTATGGTGAACTGGAAGTTGCATAGTTACGGATGGGTTGGTGTAATTCCCTCATAATTACGGACGGGTTGGTGTAATTCCCTCATAATTACGGACGGGTTGGTGTAATTCCCCCATAATTACTGACGGGTTGGTGTAATTCCCTCATAATTACGGACGGGTTGGTGTAATTCCCCCATAATTACTGACGGGTTGGTGTAATTCCCTCATAATTACGGACGGGTTGGTTTAATTCACCTATAATTACGGACGGGTTGGTGTAATTCCCCCATAATTACGGACGGGTTGGTGTAATTCTCCCCATGATTACGGACGGGTTGGTGTAATTCCCCCATAGCTACCGACGGGTTGGTGTAATTCCCCCATAGTTACCGACGGGTTTGTGTAATTCCCCCATAGTTACCGACGGGTTTGTGTAATTCCCCCATAATTACGGACGGGTTTGTGTAATTCCCCCATAATTACGGACGGGTTGGTGTAATTCCCCCATAATTACGGACAGGTTGGTGTAATTCCCCCATAATTACGGACGGGTTGTTGTAATTCCCCCATAATTACGGCCGGGTTGGTGTAATTCCCCCATAATTACGGCCGGGTTGGTGTAATTCCCCCATAATTACGACCGGGTTGGTGTAATTCCCCCATAATTACGGCCTAGTTGGTGTAATTCCCCCATAATTACGGACGGGTTGGTGTAATTCTCCCATAATTACAGACGGGTTGGTGTAATTCTCCCATAATTACAGACGGGTTGGTGTAATTCCCCCATAATAACATACGGGTTGGTGAAATTGCCCCATAATTACGGACGGGTTGGTGTAATTACCCCATAATTAGATGGGTTGGTGTAATTCCCCCATGATTACGGACGGGTGGGTGTAATTCCCCCATAGATGGACGGGTTGGTGTAATTGCCCCATAATTACGGACGGGTTGGTGTAATTACCCCATAATTAGATGGGTTGGTGTAATTCCCCCATGATTACGGACGGGTGGGTGTAATTCCCCCATAGATGGACGGGTTGGTGTAATTGCCCCATAATCACAGACGGGTTGGTGTAATTGCCCCATAATTACGGACGGGTTGGTGTAATTACCCCATAATTAGATGGGTTGGAGTAATTCCCCCATGATTACGGACGGTTTGGTGTAATTCCCCCATAATTATGGACGGGTTGGTGTAATTCCCCCATAATTACAGACGGGTTGGTGTAATTGCCCCATAATTACGGACGGGTTGGTGTAATTCCCCCATAATTACGAACGGGTTGGTGTAATTCCCCCATAATTACGGACGGGTTGTTATTCCCCCATGATTATGGACGGGTTGGTGTAATTCCCCCATGATTATGGACGGGTTTTGTAATTCCCTCATGATTATGGACGGGTTGGTGTAATTCCCCCATAATTACGAACGGGTTGGTGTAATTCCCCCATAATTACGGACGGGTTGTTGTTATTCCCCCATGATTATGGACGGGTTGGTGTAATTCCCTCATGATTATGGATGGGTTGGTGTAATTCCCCCATGATTATGGACGGGTTTTGTAATTCCCTCATAATTACGGACGGGTTTGTGTAATTCCCACATAATTACGGACGGGTTGGTGTAATTCCCCCATAATTACGGACGGGTTTGTGTAATTCCCCCATAATTACGGATGGGTTGGTGTAATTCCCCCATAATTACGGACGGGTTTGTGTAATTGCCCCATAATTACGGACGGGTTGGTGTAATTCCCCCATAATTACGGACGGGTTTGTGTAATTCTGCCATGATTATGGACGTGTTGGTGTAATTCCCCCATAATTACGGACGTGTTGGTGTAATTCCCCCATGATTAAGGACGGGTTGGTGTAATTAACCCATGATTACGGACGGGTTGGTGTAATTCCCCCATGATTACGGACCGGTTGGTGTAATTCCCCCATAATTACGGACGGGTGGTGTAATTCCCCCATAATTACGGACGGGTTGGTGTAATTCCCCCATGATTACGGACGGGTTGGTGTAATTCCCCCATGATTATGGACGTGCTGGTGTAATTCCCCCATGATTATTGACGGGTTGGTGTAATTCCCCCATGATTATTAACGGGTTGGTGTAATTCCCCCATGATTATGGACGTGTTGGTGTAATTCCCCCATGATTATTGACGGGTTGGTGTAATTCCCCCATGATTATTGACGGGTTGGTGTAATTCCCCCATGATTATTGACGGGTTGGTGTAATTCCCCCATGATTATGGACGTGTTGGTGTAATTCCCCCATGATTATTGACGGGTTGGTGTAATTCCCCCATGATTATGGACGTGCTGGTGTAATTCCCCCATGATTATTGACGGGTTGGTGTAATTCCCCCATGATTATTGACGGGTTGGTGTAATTCCCCCATGATTATTGACGGGTTGGTGTAATTCCCCCATAATTACGGACGGGTTGGTGTAATTCTCCCATAATTACAGACGGGTTGGTGTAATTCTCCCATAATTACAGACGGGTTGGTGTAATTCCCCCATAATAACATACGGGTTGGTGAAATTGCCCCATAATTACGGACGGGTTGGTGTAATTACCCCATAATTAGATGGGTTGGTGTAATTCCCCCATGATTACGGACGGGTGGGTGTAATTCCCCCATAGATGGACGGGTTGGTGTAATTGCCCCATAATTACGGACGGGTTGGTGTAATTACCCCATAATTAGATGGGTTGGTGTAATTCCCCCATGATTACGGACGGGTGGGTGTAATTCCCCCATAGATGGACGGGTTGGTGTAATTGCCCCATAATCACAGACGGGTTGGTGTAATTGCCCCATAATTACGGACGGGTTGGTGTAATTACCCCATAATTAGATGGGTTGGTGTAATTCCCCCATGATTACGGACGGTTTGGTGTAATTCCCCCATAATTATGGACGGGTTGGTGTAATTCCCCCATAATTACGGACGGGTTGGTGTAATTCCCCCATGATTATGGACGGGTTGGTGTAATTCCCCCATGATTATGGACCGGTTGGTGTAATTCTCTCATGATTATGGACGGGTTGGTGTAATTGCCCCATAATTACGGACGGGTTGGTGTAATTCCCCCATAATTACGAACGGGTTGGTGTAATTCCCCCATAATTACGGACGGGTTGTTATTCCCCCATGATTATGGACGGGTTGGTGTAATTCCCCCATGATTATGGACGGGTTTTGTAATTCCCTCATGATTATGGACGGGTTGGTGTAATTCCCCCATAATTACGAACGGGTTGGTGTAATTCCCCCATAATTACGGACGGGTTGTTGTTATTCCCCCATGATTATGGACGGGTTGGTGTAATTCCCTCATGATTATGGATGGGTTGGTGTAATTCCCCCATGATTATGGACGGGTTTTGTAATTCCCTCATAATTACGGACGGGTTTGTGTAATTCCCACATAATTACGGACAGGTTGGTGTAATTCCCCCATAATTACGGACGGGTTTGTGTAATTCCCCCATAATTACGGACGGGTTGGTGTAATTCCCCCATAATTACGGACGGGTTTGTGTAATTGCCCCATAATTACGGACGGGTTGGTGTAATTCCCCCATAATTACGGACGGGTTTGTGTAATTCTGCCATGATTATGGACGGGTTGGTGTAATTCCCCCATGATTATGGACGTGTTGGTGTAATTCCCCCATAATTACGGACGTGTTGGTGTAATTCCCCCATGATTAAGGACGGGTTGGTGTAATTAACCCATGATTACGGACGGGTTGGTGTAATTCCCCCATGATTACGGACCGGTTGGTGTAATTCCCCCATAATTACGGACGGGTGGTGTAATTCCCCCATAATTACGGACGGGTTGGTGTAATTCCCCCATGATTACGGACGGGTTGGTGTAATTCCCCCATGATTATGGACGTACTGGTGTAATTCCCCCATGATTATTGACGGGTTGGTGTAATTCCCCCATGATTATTAACGGGTTGGTGTAATTCCCCCATGATTATGGACGTGTTGGTGTAATTCCCCCATGATTATTGACGGGTTGGTGTAATTCCCCCATGATTATTGACGGGTTGGTGTAATTCCCCCATGATTATGGACGTGCTGGTGTAATTCCCCCATGATTATTGACGGGTTGGTGTAATTCCCCCATGATTATTGACGGGTTTGTGTAATTCCCCCATGATTATGGACGGGTTGGTGTAATTCCCCCATGATTATGGACGGGTTGGTGTAATTCCCCCATGATTATTGACGGGTTGGTGTAATTCCCCCATGATTATGGACGTGCTGGTGTAATTCCCCCATGATTATTGACGGGTTGGTGTAATTCCCCCATGATTATTGACGGGTTGGTGTAATTCCCCCATGATTATGGACGTGTTGGTGTAATTCCCCCATGATTATGGACGGGTTGGTGTAATTCCCCCATGATTATGGACGTGTTGATGTAATTCCCCCATGATTATGGACGGGTTGGTGTAATTCCCCCATGATTATGGACGGGTTGGTGTAATTCCCCCATTATTATTGACGGGTTGGTGTAATTCCCCCATGATTATTGACGGGTTGGTGTAATTCCCCCATGATTATGGACGTGTTGGTGTAATTCCCCCATGATTATTGACGGGTTGGTGTAATTCCCCCATGATTATTGACGGGTTGGTGTAATTCCCCCATAATTACGGACGGGTTGGTGTAATTCCCCCATAATTACGGACGGGTTTGTGTAATTCCCCCATAATTACGGATGGGTTGGTGTAATTCCCCCATAATTACGGACGGGTTTGTGTAATTGCCCCATAATTACGGACGGGTTGGTGTAATTCCCCCATAATTACGGACGGGTTTGTGTAATTCTGCCATGATTATGGACGGGTTGGTGTAATTCCCCCATGATTATGGACGTGTTGGTGTAATTCCCCCATAATTACGGGCGTGTTGGTGTAATTCCCCCATGATTAAGGACGGGTTGGTGTAATTAACCCATGATTACGGACGGGTTGGTGTAATTCCCCCATGATTACGGACCGGTTGGTGTAATTCCCCCATAATTACGGACGGGTGGTGTAATTCCCCCATAATTACGGACGGGTTGGTGTAATTCCCCCATGATTACGGACGGGTTGGTGTAATTCCCCCATGATTATGGACGTGCTGGTGTAATTCCCCCATGATTATTGACGGGTTGGTGTAATTCCCCCATGATTATTAACGGGTTGGTGTAATTCCCCCATGATTATGGACGTGTTGGTGTAATTCCCCCATGATTATTGACGGGTTGGTGTAATTCCCCCATGATTATTGATGGGTTGGTGTAATTCCCCCATGATTATGGACGTGCTGGTGTAATTCCCCCATGATTATTGACGGGTTGGTGTAATTCCCCCATGATTATTGACGGGTTTGTGTAATTCCCCCATGATTATTGACGGGTTGGTGTAATTCCCCCATGATTATGGACGGGTTGGTGTAATTCCCCCATGATTATGGACGGGTTGGTGTAATTCCCCCATGATTATTGACGGGTTGGTGTAATTCCCCCATGAATATGGACGTGCTGGTGTAATTCCCCCATGATTATTGACGGGTTGGTGTAATTCCCCCATGATTATTGACGGGTTGGTGTAATTCCCCCATGATTATGGACGTGTTGGTGTAATTCCCCCATGATTATGGACGGGTTGGTGTAATTCCCCCATGATTATGGACGTGTTGATGTAATTCCCCCATGATTATGGACGGGTTGGTGTAATTCCCCCATGATTATGGACGGGTTGGTGTAATTCCCCCATTATTATTGACGGGTTGGTGTAATTCCCCCATGATTATTGACGGGTTGGTGTAATTCCCCCATGATTATGGACGTGTTGGTGTAATTCCCCCATGATTATTGACGGGTTGGTGTAATTCCCCCATGATTATTGACGGGTTGGTGTAATTCCCCCATGATTATTGACGGGTTGGTGTAATTCCCCCATGATTATGGACGTGCTGGTGTAATTCCCCCATGATTATTGACGGGTTGGTGTAATTCCCCCATGATTATTGACGGGTTGGTGTAATTCCCCCATGATTATTGACGGGTTGGTGTAATTCCCCCATAATTACGGACGTGTTGGTGTCATTCCCCCATGATTATTGACGGGTTGGTGTAATTCCCCCATGATTATTGACGGGTTGGTGTAATTCCCCCATGATTATTGACGGGTTGGTGTAATTCCCCCATGATTATTGACGGGTTGGTGTAATTCCCCCATGATTATGGACGTGTTGGTGTAATTCCCCCATGATTATTGACGGGTTGGTGTAATTCCCCCATGATTATGGACGTGTTGGTGTAATTCCCCCATGATTATTGACGCGTTGGTGTAATTCCCCCATGATTATGGACGTGCTGGTGTAATTCCCCCATGATTATTGACGGGTTGGTGTAATTCCCCCATGATTATTGACGGGTTGGTGTAATTCCCCCATGATTATGGACGTGTTGGTGTAATTCCCCCATGATTATTGACGGGTTGGTGTAATTCCCCCATGATTATTGACGGGTTGGTGTAATTCCCGCATGATTATGGACGTGCTGGTGTAATTCCCCCATGATTATTGACGGGTTGGTGTAATTCCCCCATGATTATTGACGGGTTGGTGTAATTCCCACATGATTATGGACGTGTTGGTGTAATTCCCCCATGATTATTGACGGGTTGGTGTAATTCCCCCATGATTATTGACGGGTTGGTGTAATTCCCCCATGATTATTGACGGGTTGGTGTAATTCCCCCATGATTATGGACGTGTTGGTGTAATTCCCCCATGATTATTGACGGGTTGGTGTAATTCCCCCATGATTATGGACGTGCTGGTGTAATTCCCCCATGATTATTGACGGGTTGGTGTAATTCCCCCATGATTATTGACGGGTTGGTGTAATTCCCCCATGATTATTGACGGGTTGGTGTAATTCCCCCATAATTACGGACGGGTTGGTGTAATTCTCCCATAATTACAGACGGGTTGGTGTAATTCTCCCATAATTACAGACGGGTTGGTGTAATTCCCCCATAATAACATACGGGTTGGTGAAATTGCCCCATAATTACGGACGGGTTGGTGTATTTACCCCATAATTAGATGGGTTGGTGTAATTCCCCCATGATTACGGACGGGTGGGTGTAATTCCCCCATAGATGGACGGGTTGGTGTAATTGCCCCATAATTACGGACGGGTTGGTGTAATTACCCCATAATTAGATGGGTTGGTGTAATTCCCCCATGATTACGGACGGGTGGGTGTAATTCCCCCATAGATGGACGGGTTGGTGTAATTGCCCCATAATCACAGACGGGTTGGTGTAATTGCCCCATAATTACGGACGGGTTGGTGTAATTACCCCATAATTAGATGGGTTGGTGTAATTCCCCCTTGATTACGGACGGTTTGGTGTAATTCCCCCATAATTATGGACGGGTTGGTGTAATTCCCCCATAATTACGGACGGGTTGGTGTAATTCCCCCATAATTATAGACGGGTTGGTGTAATTCCCCCATGATTATGGACGGGTTGGTGTAATTCCCCCATGATTATGGACCGGTTGGTGTAATTCTCTCATGATTATGGACGGGTTGGTGTAATTGCCCCATAATTACGGACGGGTTGGTGTAATTCCCCCATAATTACGAACGGGTTGGTGTAATTCCCCCATAATTACGGACGGGTTGTTATTCCCCCATGATTATGGACGGGTTGGTGTAATTCCCCCATGATTATGGACGGGTTTTGTAATTCCCTCATGATTATGGACGGGTTGGTGTAATTCCCCCATAATTACGAACGGGTTGGTGTAATTCCCCCATAATTACGGACGGGTTGTTGTTATTCCCCCATGATTATGGACGGGTTGGTGTAATTCCCTCATGATTATGGATGGGTTGGTGTAATTCCCCCATGATTATGGACGGGTTTTGTAATTCCCTCATAATTACGGACGGGTTTGTGTAATTCCCACATAATTACGGACGGGTTTGTGTAATTCCCCCATAATTACGGACGGGTTTGTGTAATTCCCCCATAATTACGGACGGGTTGGTGTAATTCCCCCATAATTACGGACGGGTTTGTGTAATTGCCCCATAATTACGGACGGGTTGGTGTAATTCCCCCATAATTACGGACGGGTTTGTGTAATTCTGCCATGATTATGGACGGGTTGGTGTAATTCCCCCATGATTATGGACGTGTTGGTGTAATTCCCCCATAATTACGGACGTGTTGGTGTAATTCCCCCATGATTAAGGACGGGTTGGTGTAATTAACCCATGATTACGGACGGGTTGGTGTAATTCCCCCATGATTACGGACCGGTTGGTGTAATTCCCCCATAATTACGGACGGGTGGTGTAATTCCCCCATAATTACGGACGGGTTGGTGTAATTCCCCCATGATTACGGACGGGTTGGTGTAATTCCCCCATGATTATGGACGTACTGGTGTAATTCCCCCATGATTATTGACGGGTTGGTGTAATTCCCCCATGATTATTAACGGGTTGGTGTAATTCCCCCATGATTATGGACGTGTTGGTGTAATTCCCCCATGATTATTGACGGGTTGGTGTAATTCCCCCATGATTATTGACGGGTTGGTGTAATTCCCCCATGATTATGGACGTGCTGGTGTAATTCCCCCATGATTATTGACGGGTTGGTGTAATTCCCCCATGATTATTGACGGGTTTGTGTAATTCCCCCATGATTATGGACGGGTTGGTGTAATTCCCCCATGATTATGGACGGGTTGGTGTAATTCCCCCATGATTATTGACGGGTTGGTGTAATTCCCCCATGATTATGGACGTGCTGGTGTAATTCCCCCATGATTATTGACGGGTTGGTGTAATTCCCCCATGATTATTGACGGGTTGGTGTAATTCCCCCATGATTATGGACGTGTAGGTGTAATTCCCCCATGATTATGGACGGGTTGGTGTAATTCCCCCATGATTATGGACGTGTTGATGTAATTCCCCCATGATTATGGACGGGTTGGTGTAATTCCCCCATGATTATGGACGGGTTGGTGTAATTCCCCCATTATTATTGACGGGTTGGTGTAATTCCCCCATGATTATTGACGGGTTGGTGTAATTCCCCCATGATTATGGACGTGTTGGTGTAATTCCCCCATGATTATTGACGGGTTGGTGTAATTCCCCCATGATTATTGACGGGTTGGTGTAATTCCCCCATGATTATTGACGGGTTGGTGTAATTCCCCCATGATTATGGACGTGCTGGTGTAATTCCCCCATGATTATTGACGGGTTGGTGTAATTCCCCCATGATTATTGACGGGTTGGTGTAATTCCCCCATGATTATTGACGGGTTGGTGTAATTCCCCCATGATTATTGACGGGTTGGTGTAATTCCCCCATGATTATTGACGGGTTGGTGTAATTCCCCCATAATTACGGACGTGTTGGTGTCATTCCCCCATGATTATTGACGGGTTGGTGTAATTCCCCCATGATTATTGACGGGTTGGTGTAATTCCCCCATGATTATGGACGTGTTGGTGTAATTCCCCCATGATTATTGACGGGTTGGTGTAATTCCCCCATGATTATTGACGGGTTGGTGTAATTCCCCCATGATTATTGACGGGTTTGTGTAATTCCCCCATGATTATTGACGGGTTGGTGTAATTCCCCCATGATTATTGACGGGTTGGTGTAATTCCCCCATGATTATTGACGGGTTGGTGTAATTCCCCCATGATTATGGACGTGTTGGTGTAATTCCCCCATGATTATTGACGGGTTGGTGTAATTCCCCCATGATTATGGACGTGTTGGTGTAATTCCCCCATGATTATTGACACGTTGGTGTAATTCCCCCATGATTATGGACGTGCTGGTGTAATTCCCCCATGATTATTGACGGGTTGGTGTAATTCCCCCTTGATTATTGACGGGTTGGTGTAATTCCCCCATGATTATGGACGTGTTGGTGTAATTCCCCCATGATTATTGACGGGTTGGTGTAATTCCCCCATGATTATTGACGGGTTGGTGTAATTCCCGCATGATTATGGACGTGCTGGTGTAATTCCCCCATGATTATTGACGGGTTGGTGTAATTCCCCCATGATTATGGACGTGCTGCTGTAATTCCCCCATGATTATTGACGGGTTGGTGTAATTCCCCCATGATTATTGACGGGTTGGTGTAATTCCCGCATGATTATGGACGTGTTGGTGTAATTCCCCCATGATTATTGACGGGTTGGTGTAATTCCCCCATGATTATTGACGGGTTGGTGTAATTCCCCCATGATTATTGACGGGTTGGTGTAATTCCCCCATGATTATGGACGTGTTGGTGTAATTCCCCCATGATTATTGACGGGTTGGTGTAATTCCCCCATGATTATGGATGTGCTGGTGTAATTCCCCCATGATTATTGACGGGTTGGTGTAATTCCCCCATGATTATTGACGGGTTGGTGTAATTCCCCCATGATTATGGACGTGCTGGTGTAATTCCCCCATGATTATTGACGTGTTGGTGTAATTCCCCCATGATTATTGACGGGTTGGTGTAATTCCCCCATGATTATGGACGTGCTGGTGTAATTCCCCCATGATTATTGATGGGTTGGTGTAATTCCCCCATGATTATTGACGGGTTGGTGTAATTCCCCCATGATTATGGACGTGCTGGTGTAATTCCCCCATGATTATGGACGTGCTGGTGTAATTCCCCCATGATTATTGACGGGTTGGTGTAATTCCCCCATGATTATTGACGGGTTGGTGTAATTCCCCCATGATTATGGACGTGCTGGTGTAATTCCCCCATGATTATGGACGTGCTGGTGTAATTCCCCCATGATTATTGACGGGTTGGTGTAATTCCCCCATGATTATGGACGTGCTGGTGTAATTCCCCCATGATTATTGACGGGTTGGTGTAATTCCCCCATGATTATTGACGGGTTGGTGTAATTCCCCCATGATTATGGACGTGCTGGTGTAATTCCCGCATGATTATGGACGTGTTGGTGTAATTCCCCCATGATTATTGACGGGTTGGTGTAATTCCCCCATGATTATGGACGTGTTGGTGTAATTCCCCCATGATTATTGACGGGTTGGTGTAATTCCCCCATGATTATGGACGTGCTGGTGTAATTCCCCCATGATTATTGACGGGTTGGTGTAATTCCCCCATGATTATTGACGGGTTGGTGTAATTCCCCCATGATTATGGACGTGCTGGTGTAATTCCCCCATGATTATTGACGGGTTGGTGTAATTCCCCCATGATTATGGACGTGCTGGTGTAATTCCCCCATGATTATTGATGGGTTGGTGTAATTCCCCCATGATTATTGACGGGTTGGTGTAATTCCCCCATGATTATGGACGTGCTGGTGTAATTCCCCCATGATTATTGACGGGTTGGTGTAATTCCCCCATGATTATTGACGGGTTGGTGTAATTCCCCCATGATTATGGACGTGCTGGTGTAATTCCCCCATGATTATTGATGGGTTGGTGTAATTCCCCCATGATTATTGACGGGTTGGTGTAATTCCCCCATGATTATTGACGGGTTGGTGTAATTCCCCCATGATTATTGACGGGTTGGTGTAATTCCCCCATGATTATTGACGGGTTACTTCATATTTTAGTATGACAGAATTGGGAGCTGATGGGGTGGCCTTGAGGTGTGCCCACTGTCCTCTCGGCTGTCTCGCCTGGGTTTGAATCCTAACAACCCATAAACTGTCATCACGTTGTTTCACAGGTGTGGTGATTCATCAATGTGTGTGCCCTTCCCTCGGACGAACATTAAACCGGGCATCCCTTCTTCCGACATTATTTGGTGTACATTAATAATCCTACGGTGTCCTTCGCAAAGAGTCGGCGTGCTATCGCTGGCACCCTGAACAAATTACGAATTCCTGTCCTAACCTCAGTGGAACATCAGGCCTGGCCAGCTGGTTGATGAAAGACTTTGGCCAAGCTTAACCCCAGCCAACCCCCCAAAATGTGGGAATAATTGTGGGTGTTACAGAATAAGATGAAGAATGACAGAATTGACATAGTTTAGTATGACTTGTCAAATCTCCCCCGCACCCTGAACCCCCGGGAGTATGAACCTTTTTACCACGTAGAACATCCCCATGCATCCTGTGTGTACAACTACCAGGTTGTTGTGTGAGCTGGTTTTAATATAATGAAACTTCTCAACAAACAAGCATCGATGTTGGTTGTTCCGGCCCGTGCAGGGTGATATAGCTCGACTGTGACCCCTAATTCACACCACCAGGAGACCCCCACCAGTTTGAACAGAAGTTCAACTACCGGCGCCCCATGTACCCTATACTGAGGCGAATGTGGGACACTGCGAGCTACGAGAGCACCGTCACGGTACGGACAAGCATCACATTATCACTACGAGGGAGCGATGTCACTTCCTGGTAGATTGCTAATTTGCTTGGCTCATGTTCTGATTTCTTGGCTCGTTGTCTGATTTATTGGCGCATGATCTGATTGCTTGGCTCATTGTCTGATTTCTTGGCGCATGATCTGATTGCTTGGCTCATTGTCTGATTGCTTGGCTCGTTGTCTGATTGCTTGGCTCATTGTCTGATTGCTTGGCTCATTGTCTGATTGCTTGGCTCATGTTCTGATTGCTTGGCTCATGGTCTGATTGTTTGGCTCGTCGTCTGATTTCTTGGCTCGTCGTCTGATTTCTTGGCTCGTCGTCTGATTTCTTGGCTCGTAGTCTGATTGCTTGGCTCGTTGTCTGATTGCTTGGCTCATGGTCTGATTGCTTGGCTCATGGTCTGATTGTTTGGCTCATCGTCTGATTTATTGGCTCGTCGTCTGATTTCTTGGCTCGTTGTCTGATTGCTTGGCTCATGGTCTGATTGCTTGGCTCATGGTCTGATTTCTTGGCTCGTTGTCTGATTTCTTGGCTCGTCTGATTTCTTGGCTCATTGTCTGATTTAATGGCTCATGATCTGATTTCTTGGCTCATGGTCTGATTGCTTGGCTCATTGTCTGATTGTTTGGCTCGTTGTCTGATTTATTGGCTCGTTGTCTGATTGCTTGGCTCATGTTCTGATTGCTTGGCTCATGGTCTGATTGCTTGGCTCATTGTCTGATTTCTTGGCTCGTTGTCTGATTGCTTAGCTCATGGTCTGATTGCTTGGCTCATGGTCTGATTGTTTGGCCCGTTGTTTGATTGCTTGGCTCGTTGTCTGATTGCTTGGCTCGTTGTCTGATTGCTTGGCTCGTTGTCTGATTGCTTGGCTCGTTGTCTGATTGCTTGGCTCGTTGTCTGATTGCTTGACTCTTGGTCTGATTGATTGCTTGGCTCGTGGTCTGATTGCTTCGCTCGTTGTCTGATTGCTTGGCTCATGGTCTGATTGCTTGGCTCGTGGTCTGATTGCTTGGCTCGTGGTCTGATTGCTTGGCTCGTGGTCTGATTGCTTGGCTCGTTGTCTGATTGCTTGGCTCGTGGTCTGATTGCTTGGCTCGTTGTCTGATTGCTTGGCCCGTTGTCTGATTGCTTGGCTCGTTGTCTGATTGCTTGGCTCGTTGTCTGATTGCTTGGCTCGTGGTCTGATTGCTTGGCTCGTGGTCTGATTGCTTGGCTCGTGGTCTGATTGCTTGGCTCGTGGTCTGATTGCTTGGCTCGTGGTCTGATTGCTTGGCTCGTGGTCTGATTGCTTGGCTCGTGGTCTGATTGCTTGGCTCGTGGTCTGATTGCTTGGCTCGTGGTCTGATTGCTTGGCTCGTGGTCTGATTGCTTGGCTCGTGGTCTGATTGCTTGGCTCGTGGTCTGATTGCTTGGCTCGTGGTCTGATTGCTTGGCTCGTGGTCTGATTGCTTGGCTCGTTGTCTGATTGCTTGGCTCGTGGTCTGATTGCTTGGCTCGTGGTCTGATTGCTTGGCTCGTGGTCTGATTGCTTGGCTCGTTGTCTGATTGCTTGGCTCATGGTCAGTATTATTGGCCCGTAGTCTAATTGCTTGGCTCGTGGTTTGTTTTATTCGCCTGTGGTTGGTGGAGCACCATGTAGTTTTATGCATATGCTGCGTGTCGTCCTCCGCAAATGTAAAATACCCATGTACGTGAATGATGTCCCTGTAGATGATAAATGTATTGTAGAATGTAGTACATTCTAGATGGGGAGTGCATCGCCGATTACAATCGGGCCTTTTTCGGGATCATTCCACATGTACCGTTTTTAAAAAACGTTTTCGATTTATTTTCCTTGCTTAACTGAATATGACTGTAGGTTGATTGTTTATTTATTTATTACCTCCACCACCCAAAGTGGATAGAGGTTATGTTTTCACCTGTCTGTTTGTGAACAGGATATCTGAAAAGGTTGTGGACGGATTCAGAGGAAATTTGGTGGAGAGGTTGGTTATGGCACAAGGACGAAATTATTAGATTTTGGTGAAGATCCGGATTCGGATCTGGATCCGAGAAATTTTAGTGATTCTTCACCATTGAATAATAGGGCCTAAAATCTATATTATAATAGCCGTAGATGATTCTGTCTGTCTGTCTGTCTGTCTATCTGTTGGGTGTCTGTCCGGGGTGTGGCTTACTCGGTTTGCAGAGTAGCTCCACCCATAGCTCCACCCATTCTGGGAGTGGCTATAAACAAATATCCACCATTTTATTAACTCGCATAGCTTTGAGTCCTGTTTTGTAGGCCCGTGGTGTCTTGCTCTCCCCCAGTTTTATTTCAAATCAAATTCGATAAATCATTTCATTTTTCACAGTCGCTAACATAGTTTTAGACTCGGTTGAAAAAAAACGGGAAGAAAATCCAATGAAAGTTGCCGTTTATAGAACGAAATGAATTCTCAAAGGCCTGTAACTTCAAGGCCATTGAGTCTCTCTCACGCCTTTATCTCCAATCTAACTCACCATATGATTTCATTTTTATCGATGGTTTTACTTTTAGACTCGGTGTCAGCAATAATTGAGAACAATCCACACACGCGGGAAAATGCAGAGATATATTTTTTAAAATCGCGTCATGGTGTATCATACACCGCCCAACATGACACCGCCGGCAATGTGTCGATATATATTAAAAATTCGCTTTTGCTTTTCCGTTATGATATATTACTATTTCGTTTGATGATAGTCGTCACAAAAACGTCAACAATGATGCCGACATATATTTCTTCGTTTTTATTTCATTCAACATATTAGCCGGAAGTAAAATATGTTTCAGGAAATTACCGAGAGATATTTCTTCGTTTTTTTTATTAGTTATGTGCGCATACACTTTAAATAGGTTTATTTGAAATCTTTAATTTTCCACAAACATTCCACACACGCGGGAAAATGCAGAGATATATTTTTTAAAATCGCGTCATGGTGTATCATACACCGCCCAACATGACACCGACGGCAATGTGTCGATATCTATTTTAAATTCGATATATCATTTCATTTTTCACAGTCGCTAACATAGTTTTAGACTCGGTTGAAAAAAAACGAGAAGAAAATCCGATGAAAGTTGCCGTTTATAGAACGAAATGAATTCTCAAATGCCTGTAACTTCAAGGCCATTGAGTCTCTCTCACGCCTTTATCTCCAATCTAACTCACCATATGATTTCATTTTTATCGATGGTTTTAGAGTCGGTGTCAGCAATAATTGAGAACATTCCACACACGCGGGAAAATGCAGATATATTTTTTAAAATCGCGTCATGGTGTATCATACACCGCCTAACATGACACCGACGGCAACATGTCGATACATATTAAAAATTCGATATATCATTTCATTTTTCACAGTCGCTAACATAGTTTTCGACTCGGTTGAAAAAAAACGGGAAGGAAATCCAATGAAAGTTGCCGTTTATAGAACGAAATGAATTCTCAAACGCCTGTAACTTCAACTTCAAGGCCATTGAGTCTCTCTCACGCCTTTATCTCCAATCTAACTCACCATATGATTTCATTTTTATCGATGGTTTTGGACTCGGTGTCAGCAATAATTGAGAACATTCCACACACGCGGGAAAATGCAGAGATATATTTTTAAAAATCGCGTCATGGTGTATCATACACCGCCCAACATGACACCGACGGCAACGTGTCGATATATATTAAAAATTCGCTTTTGCTTTTCCGTTAAGATATATTACTTTTTCGTTTGATGACAGTCGTCACAAAAACGTCAACAATGATGCCGACATATATTTCTTCGTTTTTATTTAATTCAACATTATTAGCCGGAAGTAAAATATGTTTCAGGAAATTACCGAGAGATATTTCTTCGTTTTTTAAAATTAGTTATGTGCGAATACACTTTAAATAGGTTTATTTGAAATCTTTAATTTTCCACAATATAATTTACTTGCCATTTATCATTTGATGATTACGAGACAAATTCCTCTTGAGGATCGTGACAATTCATGCGCTGCGTGGAAACTTCTATTTCCAAAATGAATGAGACGATCGATGAAGAACGCAGACTTGAACAGGATGCAGCAAGAAAACGAATGAGACGGGCGAACGAGTCCATCGACGAACGTCAATGCAAACTTGCGGGGTCACCCGTGGGAATCCCACGGGCATGGATGTGTGTGACATTTCGACATATTGAGTTAGATGCTGCACATTCATTTTTACAAAATGGTTACTGGCAAGTCATCAGATCCAGAAATGGTGTAAAAACCACCGTTTAGAGGCCATTTTTCCCCGCAAAGCGGGGGTTGGCCTTTTCGGGGACCGTGGTAGTTGTTGTTTTTTTGTCCCCTTTTTGAAGCAATGTTTTACGGGCGGATGCCCTTCCTGACGCCAACCCTTTTTGCCGCCTTCAACGACAAACAGGGAATTACCAGTGAACTGGTACTCAATTAGCCGACCTCGGAAGGATGACAGGCTGAGTCAACCCCCCTGGCATTAATTCGGCGATCGACCGAGATTCGAACCCAGGATCCTAAGCCGGCACCCTAGCCGCTAGCCCAACACCAGAAATGGTGTCATGAACACAATTTATTTACGCACAAGCACAAAAGCAAGACGGGCCGATTTCCGATTCCGACGGGCCGACGGGCGAGACGGGCCGATTTCCGATTCCGACGGGCCGATTTGGAGCAAGAAAAAGAACGAGACGGGAGAAAAAGGAGAGAAACGAGACGGGGAAAGCCGATTGGAGAGGCGAGTGAGGCGCGATTGGAGAGGCGAGTGAGGCGCGATTGGAGAGGAGTGTGAGGCGCGATTGGAGAGGAGTGTGAGGCACGATTGGAGAGGAGTGTGAGGCGTGATTGGAGAGGAGTGTGAGGCACGATTGGAGAGGAGTGATTGGAGGGGAGTGTGAGGCACGATTGGAGAGGAGTGTGAGGCACGATTGGAGAGGAGTGTGAGGCGCGATTGGAGAGGAGTGTGAGGCGCGATTGGAGAGGAGTGTGAGGCGCGATTGGAGAGGCGTGTGAAGGATTGCAGAGGAGAGGAGTGTGAGGGATTGGAGAGGTGAGGGATTGGAAAGGAGAGGGATGTGAGGGTTTGGAGAGGAGAGGAGAGTGTCAGGTGGAGACAGGAGAGTGTCAGGTGGAGACAGGAGAGTGTCAGGTGGAGACAGGAGAGTGTCAGGTGGAGAGGAGTGAGGGGTCACATATTATGTGAAATAACTAAATTCACACCATTTCTGGATCTGATGACTTGCCAGTAACCATTTTGTAAAAATGAATGTGCAGCATATAACTCAATATGTCGAAATGTCACACACATCCATGCCCGTGGGATTCCCACGGGTGACCCCGCTAGTGATATATATAGCACGATATTTCAAAAAGTTATAGACCACTTTTGATTAGTTTGGTTTGGTTTGACGTTTGGCGACAAGAACAAGCCGATTCGATTTTGGTTCATGTCCGGATCCAGATCTGGCCTATCAATGGGATATAAAACGTAAACTGTTCAGTCTGGTGGAGGTATGCACTCTACCCAGTGGCATTCTGGTTTATTTATTACCGTGCGCTTGCAAAGCGAAAAGTGGGTTTAAGCGATCATGTGCGTGCGTACGCACGTACATGTGACATACATGTGGTGCGCATATGGTGTTCATGCGTGTCTGCATTCTTGAAATTCATTTTCTCAGCAATAGTTGGTCTGATTAACACGAAATTTTCACCATAGGAGCGACTCCGCCTGTATAATTCTTTTATTCATAATTATGATGTCATCTATCACGTGGTAAGGATGCCATCTTGGAAAAACGTTTCACTTCTATAATCTCCGAAACCGGTCAATGGATAAAATTTAAACATGGGTCATCGTCAAGTACACCTCATGTGGAATAAGGTATGTTAATGATGTCATCGGTGCCTTCATTATGACGTCATAATTCAACAAGTGCAACGCTTGATCTGATTCATATGAAAAAAAAAAATCACTGCAACTTTTAGTCCGATGGTCACAAAATTTTCCCCATAGGAGCGCCTCATCCTGTATAATTTTTAATGATAATTATGACATCATAGGTAACGTGGTACATGCGCCATCTTGGAAAAAAACGTTGCAGCTCTCTGTCTCCGAAACCACTCTGGAAAAAAAATTGAAACATGGCTCATTGTAAAGAATTCTGCATGTGGAATAAGTGTGGTTAACGATGATATTGGTGCCTTAATTATAGCAATCATAATTCGACAGGGACAACTCTTAGTCTAATCAGTTTGAAATGTATTGAGGATGATCGCAACAATTTTATTGATGTAAATTTATGTCATCGGGCACGTGGTCGGGCATTCTGGTCGGTCGGGCATCGGGCATTCTCAAGCCATGTTGCATTAATTATTATTTTTTTAAACCTTCAAAAACAGAACAGTTGGCTCGCACCAAGTTGACTGTGTGGGGTAAATATTCTTTGAATGCCATCTAGTTTATTTGGTAGTGATGTAAGACCTGTGGAGGAGCTTGCACATAAACTGGTAGACAAAGTAAAAGTGAACATGGTATATCATATTGGGTTTGAACCCAAAGTCGCAGTGCCATCAAGCCGTGTGCGGAGATGTCAAACGTGTGAATCTGAATAATTTGATTCCATTTTCATTTCTTGATCTCTTCATTCCCTATTGGTGTGGCATGCAAGTGAGCAATGGCTGTGAGTGAACAAAACGTGCATTTTAAATTGGCCCGTCGTACATGCCCCTCTGAACATGACTCGTGTGGCTGTGACCGCGCCGCGCGTGGTGGGGATGGGGGTTCAAGAGACAGATCTCTCGCTTTGTGTTGCCATGTCCCCTGTTCTCCACTGACTGTCCTCAACCTTCCCTAGTTCCCTTGTACAGGTCCCATAAGCTTTGGACAAATCTATAAGGCCCGTCTCTCCTACAGGATCTGGTAAATGATGCAATAGAGCAAATGGAGGCAGCACCTGCTCCGCTCCTCCTTCGTTTTCTCAACATCCTCCTCAATGATGCAACATTCCTTTTGGATGAAGCGATTCAGGTACCGCCTGCAAAGTGCCGTGATTCACACATTTTTGTATACTTGGCTTCTTTCCCTGCAGGTTATCTTGACCATTAGTGATGTAGCCTTTTACCCCTTTTCTACTATGTCTTTTTTAACACTTTTATTTATTTATTTGTAGAAGAAGAAAGAACCACCTTTAGAGGCCGTTTTTTCCCCGCAGAGCAGGGGTTGGCCTTTTTTGGGCACCGTGGTCCCCTTTTTGAAGCGATGTTTTATGGCCGGATGCCCTTCCTGCCGCCAACCCTGTTTGTCACCTCTTGCGACACACAGGGAATTACCAGTGAACTGGTACTCAATTTGCCGACCTTGGAAGGATGACAGGCTGACTCAACCCCCTCGGCGTTAATTCAGCGTTCAATCGGGATTCGAACCCTGGATCCTAGGATCCCCAAGCCGGCACCCTAACCGCTAAGCCAACACCAGGCTATTTATTTATTTGTAGAGATATGCAATTAATTATTTTTCCTTTAATTTCCACTGGCACGTCTGATAAACTTTAATACTGTTACGGCTCTGTTCAAGAGGGTAAAGTGGGGGATTTGAATATTTTTTGTTGCATGTATTAGTGTAAATGTGTTGTAATTCCAGTGGGTGATGGAATGTATCGAGCACGTGTTGAGAAAAATCCTGTGCCCCCGCTAAAACCTCTGGAATTAAGGCGCCCCTCCCTGCATTATTGAGCCTTCCCTAGTGTTTATCTGTTCTTTTATGGTATTTCCTCCCACAATGACCAATGAGCACGATCCACGGCATGATCTCGGGGTCAGCACAGGGTCACCAGATGGGCCAAGGACATGGCCACATAAGGACATCTGGTGGGCTGCGCTGCCCAATGAAAGAATGTAACCGCTAATTTCAGCACACAATTAGCGATCTGTGTGGGTGGCAAGATAAGTCAAATGGGAAATAAAATACCTGAAATGGTAATTGGTCCGCCATGAATGAATGATCGTTTTAAGGCCATTTTCCCCGCTAGAGCGGGGGTTAGCCTTGCGGGCCCTATGACGATCATGGTTCCCTGTTTTGAGGCAATGTTTTTTATGGCCGGATGCCCTTCCTGACGCCAACCCTTGGACACACTCTTACGATGCGCAGGGATACGGTGTACCTATTCTAAATCGGGGTACGCACCGTGATCATGAAAAGGTCCGCCATGAATAAAAGAAAATGGCTCTGACGTTTTGGGCCTTACCCTTCGTCGGTGCAAGAGAGAAAATAAATGGGGTGGGAGTTGGTAAAGAAAGATTTCTGCAACTGACGTCATCACTGATGTGCTGGGAGTGGGGAATGCCGATTGGCCAGAGGTGTGTGATGTATTCCTCAGAGTGAAACTGCATGAGCGACATGTTGGTGGAGAGAAGAGGAAGAAGGGAGATATAATGAGGAGAGGGTGGGAGGAGGAGGATGAAAGACTGAGAGCAGAATGGAGGAAGATGGGGAATGAGAAAAGAGAATAGGAAATGGAAGGTGAGGAAGGAAATTGACTGAAAAAGTGACAGAGAGAGGTGAAGGATGACCCTGGATAGGCACGGTAACTAGCAGAAAGAAAAGTTTTCGTTCAGACCAGATTGTACTGATGCCCCAGGTCTGTGGATGAAATACTGTTCTTTGAGTTTTGGGGAGTCATTGCTTCCATGGGAGATTATCGAACCACAATCAGACATGTGAGAATTAGCGTGTCCGGCCTGGTTGAAGTGATGAGACCTCAGTTTACGGATATCGTCATTGTTGAATCTGACATCATCGAGGTGTTCTGTAAAGCGGTCTCCAAGCTGTTGTCCAGTTTCACCAATGCAGATTATTGCAAAGTGACCGTGAAACAGTACATTATAGATTGCAGGTTGTGCAGGTAAAATGATCCTTGATATTGGTGTGCTTTGGGCCTGATATTGAGGTTGTGGGGTTGATGAAGTCGCAGGTGTGGTAGGATTGATGAAGTAACGATGGTGCAGGCATTTGAATGTTCCAGGTGGTACATTGGAAGGTTGTGTGCGTTAAACAGAAAATTTCGCAAAGTTTTGTCTCGTTTGAATGAAAACAGAGGTGGTTGAGAGAAGATGGAAGTGGTTTCTGTGTCGTGCTGTAGGATTTATCGGATTTATTTGGATAATTATTTTGACTGCAAGACTGTTGAGATGATACATCAAAGTGAGAGGAATTCTTTCATCAATATTGTGTTTTGTTTTTGGAAGAAGATTTTCTCTGTTTGGTTGGACACGTTTGAGGGCATTTTCCACAAGAGAGCTCGGATAGCCACGATCTGTGAAGAACTGACTTTTCACGAGCTTTGGATCCAAAGTCCGAATCGTCATTGTGGAGGAGACGGGACCTCAGAAAATGGGAATAAGGATTGGAATTGTTAACATGAGGGGGATGAGAAGATGAGGGCAATAGATGGCTGTTTGAGTCTGTTGACTTGTAATTGTTGTAATTGTTGTTATTGTTGTTTTATATGCAGCCTGTAGCAACTGGTTGCATCATTTTCTGGAAGTCTGACTGTGATGCTATTGCAGTGCCCCTGTTGCCAGTAGCCTGGTACTCATTTGGTCGATCTCGGAAGGATGACAAGTTGAGTCGATCCACCTGGTGTTATTTCAGCGGCACGACAGGGACTCAAACTCAAGACCCTAAGATCTTAAGCCAGCCATCTTGACCATTAAGCCAACACCAGGCTTTGACTTGTAGTGAACAGTAGTCATTGAACCAGTATCTACTACCGAGAGTTTGATATCCAAAAATGAAACATAAGTATCTGAAATGTCCCACGTGTTGTTTTGAGCAGGTGAAAATAACTGATGAATTTTTCAAGGTCAGATCTGTTATAGGAGGTTAAGCCAATACCAATCATATATGGAACATCCAAAACGTTTGTTGTCGGACCATCAAATTGAGAAACTAGAATGGCACTTGGTAGAGCACAAAACTCCACCAGGCTCAACAGTTTACATTCTGTATTCCACTGATCGGCCAGATCTGCATCCGGACCTTGACCAAATCTAATCAACTTGTTCTTGTCTGATCTACTTTTTTATTTTATGTTGAAGGCTCCAGTCATGGACAATTTAGTCCTCATCGATGCCAGGCCTTAAATATATGAACTGCATTGATAGAAAAGTGAAGAAAGAGAGAATAGGCTAAGAGTTCTTGAGGAAGTAAAGATAAATAAAAGAGAGAGAATGTAAATGTGTGGAGTGAAAATGAGTAGGAAAGTGTATGATGTTTGTTAGCAAGAAAGGGAGGTTAAAGCTATCCCGGTAGATATAGTTTGAGTGAAAGAGGAAGTAAGATCAGCAATCCTGACACGAAGAGTGTAAGATGGTTCCGGGCACCACTTTAACGATCCCAAGTCTGAACAGTAGTCCTACCCTGAGTGGTTGCTGTCTACAACAACCGACTACCTAAAAAAACCGATCCAACCGAATGGGTGTTTTTTTAGGAGACACCATCTCCTTACTGGATGGCCGTTGGATCCCGAAGGGAGCTCCTCCGCCCTTTAACAGGTATTGTTTTTAGTCCTGCAGGGTGTCGGTCACCCTCCCCATTGGCAAGCCAGTGAGGGAGGTCGGTTTAGTCGCCGAATACCCAACCATGCGACAGGTAGTACTGGGTTACATGTTACCAGTGGCAGTCAAGAGACTCGCCTGACTTGTTTTTGTCTAAAATTTAATCGATTTCCTTTTCTGTTTTGCTCTGACAAAGGGTAACGCCTCAAACTTTCTTCTCTCTATGGTGGATTAATTGCCATTAATGGTAATTATTATTTATGGCACGGAGTTTGTTTCATGGGGTCTGCAGTGAGTCTTCAGTCTCTAGCGACAAGTGTGGCAGTGAACATGGCAGTGGTGTCCAGTCTTTGTGCTTTGCGCTCGTGTCTTGGTGCCTGCTCCCGGTCCTTGCCCCTTCATCTGCAGGCTTCTTCTACGTGGGCTGCCGTTGTAGGGAGAAACTGTGAACTCAGATCCGTCCCTAACCGCTGTGCACCCGGGAGAGCACATGCGTGATGGACCCTCAATGCGTGCACGCGCAGTGCTGTTCGGTCCAGTTTCTTTCTTTCTTCAGACCGCTGCTGAGTCCCATGTTTCCCGCGAATGAAAGAGATGAGTGTATTCGCTGAGCCGTCATGGTTTTGGGGTGCGTTGTCTTGTTTGTTTATTTAATTGTGATCACTGCTGCGCAGCCGTGCATTCTCTCCTTCGCCCTGTTTGCTCTGTTAGTAAACCTGCTGTTTTGATGAAAACTTGTCTGGTTCACTTTTTTTTTTCTTTTTTTTTTTCTATACTGAATCGAGCTCGTGAAAGAGCTAACATTTATTTCACAAACAAATCAACCAGACAAACAAAATATACAAAAAGAGGGAGCGGAAGACAAGATGGGGAGAGAAGGGGAAGCACACGTCTGGATCACCAAAGATGAGAGATGACGAGAGAGAGATCGTGGTTCATAATCTTTCGAGATGAGACCGACGGTGGGTCTCACTTTACCGACCAAACATATCACCTTGTGAGTGGTGATGAACACAGCGCCATGAGAATACTCCCTCTCAAGGAAAGAAAGCATTGTCAGGTGATGAATCGATTCAAAAACGTTTTCCCCTGATGTTAAACTAGATGGGACTTTTACAAAATTAAGGGGTGAAGTTAGTATTGGTAGAAAAAGCAGGTTAAGTGGAATAATAACTACATTTAATGTATACAACAACAACAAACAACAACAACAACATGCATTTTAAGGCCATTTTCCCTGCCAGAGCGGGGGTTAGCCTTGCGGTCCCCATGACAATCTTCTCCATTTTGCCCTATTTTCTGCATCTCTCATTGTTATAACCCCCTTGCCCGCATTTCTTCTTCCACCATCTTTAGCCAAGCCTTTCTCGGTCTTCCCCGTCCTCTACTTCCTTCTACATTCATTTCCATCACTCTTCTCAACCAGTCACTTTCATCCTTCCTCAACACATGACCAAACCATCTCAACCTGTTCATCTTCACAGCATCCATCACAGGCTCTATTCCCATCATCTTTCGCAATTCATCATTTGTCTTCCTCTCTCTCGACGATACTCCGCACATCCGTCAAACCATTCGCATTTCCACCCTTTCCAGCCTTCGTTGCTGCTCTACATTCATTACCCATGTCTCGCTCCCATAAATCATAACACTTCTCACACATGCAGCATCTCACACATGCAGCTCACCTTCACTCCTTCATTCCTCTTTTCTCCCGCCTCTGGAACAAACTCCCTCACTCTCTTCAATCCTACTCCACCCTCCAGGTCTTTAAAACAGCTGTTCACCACCATCTCTTATCTTCCCCCATCCAAAACCTTGATCTTTTCTACCCCCGCTAATTTCACCCCAATTCCACTTTTTTGAAATACCAACCTCTGTCCTGGAAGTCCTTGGTGTCCTTGTGTTTTATACTTCTCCCACCCTCCCCCCCCCCCACCCCTTCCCACGCCTCCTCCCCCCAAGCCCTCTCCCTCCCACACATCTCCCTGCTCTCAAATGTTGTGTTTGTGTGCTTCCCTTCTCTCCCCATCTTGTCTTCCGCTCCCTCTTTTTATATATTTTGTTTGTCTGGTTGATTTGTTTGTGAAGTAAATGTCAGCTCTTTCACGAGCCTCGATTCAGTATACAAAAAAAAAAAAAAAAAAAAAAAATACACCTTTCCCTTCAGCTTCAACGACACTCCCCTCATCATCAGCACGCCACTCAGTTCCCGAAACTTCTTCCATGCACATCTCACTCCAGCAACCGTTGCCGAGTGTGATCCACCTTCTCCATTCAGCATGTCTCCGAGATAACAAAATGTTTTCACACCTTCCAGCTTCACGCCGTCTCCAAGATCCAACTCAACATTTTCTCCATCTGCAGCTCCCTCTTTAATGACATTGTATTTAATGTATACAAATGCAACAATAATCACAATAAAAATTGTATCAATTGCTAATGTTAAAACATATTGATATTGTTTCGCAAATCCACACTATAATATATTGTACGACCACAAAACACCCCTCATTAGTAAATGGACCAATCCGTGCGTACGGTGGAACGTTGTCGTTTTTTTTTCTTCTTAAATCAGAGTACTTGTCACAAGGACATGAAACTACCACAGCGACAGCGGTATTGAAAAGCGAAACGTAGCTCAACTAGAACGGTATTCGGTAGAGAGCATACCTTCACCAGGTGAACATTTTATGTTTTGTTTGTTCGAACACTGAAAGTGAAAGGTCGGATCTGGATCCGACTTGAACCAAAATCGAATCGCTTGTTCTTGTCACTTAGCCAATTTATCAACCTAGTTTTGTAATAATCCGTCCACAACTTTTTGAGACATCGTGCTGTATGTATATCGTTTTTGGCCCTGTCTCTCAATGGTGAAGAATCAATTATGAATGTTAAAAAATAAAATTCGGACCCAGATTCAGATTCGGATCTTCACCAAAATCGAATCAGTTTTTCCTTGTCACACACCCAACTCATCCACCAGGTTTTGTTCGAATCCATCCACAACTTTTTGAGATATTGTATTATACATCGTTTTTTGCCCTTTCTCTCAATGTCGAAAAATCACTTTTAAATTCTCATATCCAGATCCGGACCCAGATTCGGATCTGGATCTTCACCAAAAACTAATCATTTTGCCGGTGTCACATAACCAACATCTCCACCAAATTTAATCCGAATCTCTCCACATTCTTTTAAAATATCCTCTTCACAGACAGACAAACAGGGGTGAAAACATAACCTCCATCCACCTTCGGTTGCGGAGGTAACAAAAGGCGAAAATGATTGAAATCACCCGAAATTAACTTTTTCCTTTACACAAGCGGCAGAATCAGAAAAGGGTCTTCGGCCTCTAGCTCATAAGGTGTGTTCACTTACCCAATCAGCTTGCTATCGCTTGCCAAGCCAGCCGTTCCTTACCAACGGTTTTGTTCAAATGCTTGCTTGAGTGCTTAAGCCACTTGGCGAGCACTGCACAATAAACTATTTGTTCTTCCTCGAGCCTCGTTTATGTAAACAAAAACAAATAACAAAAAAACAAGAAAGACGTCATGCAGAGCACAATATTTGAAAAGTCCACCCCCAATATCCCCAAAAGATTTGCCATGGAGACATCAAATTGTCCATTTCATTAAGATTAAAATTGACAATCTTGATCATACCTCGGGTCAATGAGATGAAAATTGATTATTTTGAAGTTTAACCTTGAGTTGACCTTTGACCTTTTGACCTCAACAATGGTTGATTTCCTAATTCAGTGTCAATATGCAAATGCTGTTCAACTTTCATGGCAATCGGATGAAAAATGAGGATTTTTAGAAATGAAAAATGAGGATTTTTAGAAATGAAAAATGAGGATTTTTAGAAATTTGACCTCAAGATGACCTTTGACCTAAAAATCAACAGGCTTCTCAGTTGTGACTACCTCTACAACTTGGTTAAAGTTTCATGACGATCGGTTTAGAATTGTGACCTGTAGGCGATAGACAAACAAACAGACAAGAAATCTGTCATGCATAGAACGATATTTGCAAAATCCCTCAAATAAGTTGTTGTACTTTGGCCGATGTTGAGCGTTTGGCCTATGTAGACCTCAAAAATAATTGGTAGTTGAATTAATTGTCCTGATATGCAAATCCTCTTCAAATTTCAAGTGAATCGGATGAAAATTGAGAATTTTAGAAATTTGACAAAATTGTTGACCTTTGGCCTATCCTGACCTTTTGACCTCAAATCGATAGGCTTTTTCATTATGACCAACTCTACCATTTGGTGAAGTTTCATAAAGATCGGTTTAACATCGTGACCTGTATGCGATTGAAATACAAATAGACAGACAGACAGACCCTGGTGTTGGGCTAGCGGCTAGGGTGCCGGCTTAGGATCCTAGGATCCTGGGTTCGAATCCCGGTCGATCGCTGAATTAACGCCAGGGGGATTGACTCAGCCTGTCATCCTTCCGAGGTCGGCTAATTGAGTACCAGTTCACTGGTAATTCCCTGTTTGTCGTTAAAGGCGGCAAAAAGGGTTGGCGTCAGGAAGGGCATCCGGCCGTAAAACATTGCTTCAAAAAGGGGACCAAAAAACAACAACAACCACGGTTCCCGAAAAAGGCCAACCCCCGCTTTGCGGGGAAAAATGGCCTCTAAAGGTGGTTATATTTTTTTACAGACAGATAAACAGAATTACGCACAAGACAAACGAATTTACATGAAAAATCTTCGATTGTGTAAGTAGTAAAAAGTTGGTAATGAACACACCAATGAAAGAGGTGGGGTGTGTTCATTACCAATCAGCCAGTCCTTGTCCTAGTAGATGTAGCTTGTCCAAGTCACCGATTGTATCTTTTATTAACTCAGTGTAACATTGACCGGTGTCTATGTATTAATACATTCTTCATGTATTCATGTTTTGGGTCCAAATATTTTTATGCCGAGGACCCCAAAAAATGTAAATCCGCCTCAGCGTTCGGAGACGCCAATTCGTGCCAAATTAACCCGGCGGACGCGGAGACGTTTTCATCCCATACCCTCCGGTTGGAGTGAGGGTCGTTGAGGACCGCACGACCATAACAATACTTTGTTTCATGAACTCTTCCAATCTTTAACCCAATGAAACATCTGCATGTGGTTTCACTGAATCTCTGATTATTTTCTGTGCACCACATTCTCTCTCTCCCCCTTAATATCCCGTATTGTGGAATTCGGGATGGCAGAATAAAGTGGTACGCACACTCTCCGCACACTCTCCTCTAAGCTGTCCAGGGTTCGAATCCTGGCCCGGCTATAAACGGACATCCCAGTGTTTCACATGCAGGGTGATTCATCAATGTATGTACCATCCCTCAGATGGACGATAAAATGCACGTCCTGTCTGCCGACATTCGTTGTTGGACGTTAAAGATCCCAAGGTATCATTTGCAAAGAGGAGCCGAGCTATCCCCGGCACCCTGAACAAATTACAAATCCATACCCTAACTGCTGAGAAGGCAATAGCAAACCACCCAGTATCACCTTTGCCAAGAAACCGCTTCGGCAGCACCTGTAACAGAGTATGGTGTAACAGAGTATGGTGTAACAGAGTATGGTGTAACAGAGTATGGTGTAACAGAGTATGGTGCATCATAATCAGAGGAATTGTGGAATTCACCGTTTTCCCATGCTTTGCCACATTTCACAGGAACATAAACAGGGTATTTTCATCTCGCCCCATATGATATTCAATACGGATCTTATTGTCCTCTTCTGCACTCTCAGTACCTCAGCCAGATCAAAGTTCGGCAGCAGGATATGGAGGAAGAATCTGAAGTTCCTGCAGGTGAGAGGCGCTCCTCTCTTCAACAGCTGATCCAGTTGGCACGATTTCACAACGTTATGGCGTTGGAGACTCTCCACACACTCGCCTGCATCACCCCGGGTATGACTTGTACCATTAGCGATGCATTTTAGCCTGTGTGGCATCCATTTCATTCCCCTTCTCACCTTCTCAATTATTGCTTTTACTTTCACAGATATAAACTAAAAATGATGGAAATGGATGTCATGGTGGAAATGCCAAAACGTATACAAAGTAGGAATGGATAATCGCATTGTGATATGTGAGGTTATGTGATTGGTCAGTGTGTTCAGATCTCTGATGTGATTGGTCAGTGTGTTCAGCTGCAGTGCCTATATAAAGTCTGTACCCCCTTTCACAATTTTCACCTTTTGTTACCTTATGGCCTGGAATTAAATTGCATTAAATCAGACTTTTTCCACCATTACTTACACATTATAACGCACAACTTCCAAGTGAAAAACCAATTCTACAAATTTCAGAACATTAATTAAAAACACAAAACTAGAATATCTTGGTTGGACAAGTGTCCCCCCCCCCCCCCCCCCCCCACCGACCCCTCCCCCGAGTTAATACTTAGCTGTGAGTCTGTTGGGATAGGTCTCTACCAACTTTGCACACCTTGATTGGGTGATATTTGCCCATTCTTCTGGACAAAACTGTTCAAGCTCAGTCAAGTTGTGTTGGGAACGTTGATGGACAACATTCTTCAACTTATGCCACAGATTTTCGATCAGATTTAGGTCGGGACTCTGACTAGGCCACTCAAGGACATATATATTTTTTGTTCCTTATCCACTCCAGTGTAGCTTTCGACGTGTGCTTCGGGTCATTGTCATGCTGAAAGGTGAACTTCCATCCCAGTTTCACCTTTCTTGCAGAGGGCAGCAGGTTTTCCTCTCGGATTTTTCTGTATTTTGCTCCATCCATTTTCCCTTCTATCCTGACAAGTGCCCCAGTCCCTGCTAAAGAGAAACATCCCCATAACATGATGCTGCCACCACCATGCTTCACAGTAGGTATGGTGTTCTTTGGGTGATGTGCTGTGTTGGGTTGCACCAAACGTAATGTTTTGCATTTAGGCCAAAAAGTACCATCTTGGTTTTGTTGGACCCAAAAAACTTTTTGCCACATGGCTTCAAAATCTCCGTAGTTGTTTTGTATACCTCAAACAGGACTTTCTGTGATTACAGCAGCAACGAAGGCTGGAAAGGGTGGAAATGCGAATGGTTCGATGGATGTGCGGAGTATCGTTGAGAGAGAGGAAGACAAATGATGAATTGCGAAAGATGATGGGAATATTGCCTGTGATTGATGCTGTGAAGAGGAACAGGTTGAGATGGTTTGGTCATGTATTGAGGAAGGATGAAAGTGACTGGTTGAGAAGAGTGATGGAAGTTAATGTAGAAGGAAGTAGAGGACGGGGAAGACCGAGAAAGACTTGGCTAAAGATGGTGGAAGAAGAAATGCGGGCAAGGGGGTTAACAAGGAGAGATGCAGAAAATAGGGCAAAATGGAGAAGATTGTCATGGGGACCGCAAGGCTATCCCCCGCTCTAGCAGGGAAAATGGCCTTAAAATGCATGTTGTTGTTGTTGTTGTAAACAGGACTCAAGGTGGGCTTTTTTGAGTAATGGCTTCCTTCTTGCTACCCTACCGTACAAACCAGACTTGTGGAGTGCTTGGGATATTATTGTCACATGCACACAGTGACCAGTCTTTGCCATAAAGGCCTGTAGCTCTTTCAAAGTTGCCATTGGCCTCTTGGTGGCTTCTCTGATCAGTCTCCTCCTTGCTTAGTCACCCAGTTTGGAGGGACGGGCCTGATCTAGGCAGGGTCTTGGTGGTACCATACGCCTTCCACTTCTTAATGATTGGCTTCATTGTGCTCCAAGGGATATTCAAGGCCTTTGAAATATTTTTATACCCATCCCCTGATCTGTGCCTTTCCACAACTTTATACCAGAGATCTTTTGAAAGCTCCTTGGTGCTCATGGTTGAGTCTATGCTGTGACATGCTCTACCGAGCAGAGGAAACCTATAAGAAGAGCTGATTTTATTCTGAAATAATCAGAATCACTACAATTTAACACAGGTGGAGGCCAATTAACTTGGTGTGTGATTTTGAAGGTGATTGATTACACCTGAGATAATTTACAATTGCTATTATAAAGAGGGTGGACACTTATCCAACCAAGATAATCCAGTTTTGTGTTTTTAATTAATTTTCTGCAATTTGTAGAATTTGTTTTTCACTTGGAAGTGTGGGTTACGATGTGTAAATAAAGGTGGAGAAAGTCTGATTTAATGCAATTTCATTCCTGGCTATAAGGCAACAAAAGGTGAAATTTTTTAAAAGGGGGTGTAGACTTTCTATCGGCACTGTATCTGATTGATGTGATTGATTGATGGGAGTCTTAAGTACGTGTTGTCCACCTGTGCCCAGATTGGTTGTTTAATTTGTGATTACAAGTTACCCCGTCTGCCTCCACAGTGGGAGACAGGGTTTTGCAATCGCTTGTTTGTGTCTGTCAGTCTGTCCGTGCTAGAACTTTTATACCATTTGAGTTTTTGTCATCACATTTGCAACAAACGTTGATTATCAGAATACGGAGAAGTCTAATTAATAATTGGGTCAAAACGGGAAAAGTCACATATGCCAAGTTCAAATTGTCCTTACTAGGGCATGCCCGTACTATATATATATCTAAAATTATATCCCCCCCCCCCCCCCTCTATTTACATGAAATGGTTTGGTCCAAAGCGAACGGCTTGCGAGTACGGTGACAATCCCCCCCCCCCCCCTCTATTTACATGAAATGGTTTGGTCCAAAGCGAACGGCTTGCGGAGTTTGGTAAAGAAATCGCCATAGCGTGCACGTAATTAGTTTTAAAACATAGTTTAACGGCAACATAGTTTGCCAGCGTGAAATAAATGAATACGCTCTCAAATGTGCCGTCCGAGGCAGAGTCTGTTCGCCACGTTCGGCACACGTGATAGCTCGCTGCTCTCTGATTGGTTGAATCGTTTTTTGGACATAGCTCGGTAACTACTTCTCCGATTAATATGTCGCAAATTAGTTTTAATTAGTTTTACAACATAGTTTAACGGCAACATAGTTTGCCAACGTGAAATAAATGAATACGCTCTCAAATGTGCCGTCCGAGGCAGAGTCTGTTCGCCACGTTCGGCACACGTGATAGCTCGCTGCTCTCTGATTGGTTGAATCGTTTTTTGGACATAGCTCGGTAACTACTTCTCCGATTAATATGAAACCTTGAAAAGGCACATCCTCGGGTCCCCAGCAATATACCTGGCAAGTTTAAAGTATATCGGACCCGTGGTTGTCGAGAAACAGCGGTCACAGACATACAGACATACATACATACATACATACACACAGAGATTACTGGAATTATAGATAGATTAGGCCATCTGCCACCGCGCAAGACGAGACGGACGGTTTTTTTAATCCCTTCTGTGTTTCTTTGTTTTGTCTGCTTGCATTTTGGGAGGTGTTCTGGTTACCGTTGCCCGAGGAGAGGGTATTGCATTTAGGTGCATTTGTTTTTGTTTGTCTATCTTGTTTGTCTGTTTGCCCGCACAGAACGTGAGTAGATGTATTCATTACGTAAGACTCCTGTATACATTAAGACCCCGTAGAACTGTAAGATGCATAAGACCCTATAAACCCCCGAATATCTCACAGAGGCCAAATACCCTTTAGACCCCATATCACCATAACATCCTTTAGACCCATAAGACCCCTCAGATAATGTTTGATCCTTTGTAACCCGACGACCATATTTACCCTGTTAGACCCTTTTAAGACCCCTTAGACTCCTTTCTACTATTTAAGCCTTTTGACCTTTACACATTTCAGACCTTTTAATACCCTATAGACCTCTTTGACCTTTGGTCTCTTTTCAGACCCCTTTAGACAATTTTGACCCTTGAGACCCCTTTAGACAATTTTGACCCTTTCGACCTCGACAACCTTTTATAAGCTCCTTTGGACACTTTAGACCCTTTCAACCTTTATAGACCTTTCATCTTTACAACTAGACCAGACCATTTAGACCTTCCATTTTCAATCAATGGGCTTCAATGGCTGCTTGGAGGAGTATTGTGGGCAAGGCAGGGCAAAACCTTGTACAATTGGACCTCACCCCTTATATAGGGAAGAGGAGGAGAATAAGACATTACATCAGTCATTGGCCTTTTCAGAGGTCATCATCGCCTTCCATAGGTGGCAAATAAATGGAAGTACATCCTTCCATTTATTTGCCACACAAAATACGACACACAAAATACGCCACACAAAATACGCTGCATGCCTTTGGTAAACTACATGACTTTGGTAAATTACATGCAACTTTGGTAAATTACATGCAACTTTGGTAAATTACATACAACTTTGGTATACATGCCTTTGGTAAACTACATGTCATTGGTAAATTACATACAACCTTGGTATACATGCCTTTGGTAAACTACATGCCTTTGGTAAACTACATGCCTTTGGTAAACTACATGCCTTTGGTAAAATACATGCCTTTGGTAAAATACATGCCTTTGGTAAAATACATGCCTTTGGTAAACTATATGCCTTTGGTAAATCACACGCAACTTTGGTAAACTACATGCCTTTGATAAATTACATGCAACTTTGGTAAACTACATGCCATTGATAAATTGCATGCAACTTTGGTAAACTACATGCCATTGGTAAATTACATGCCTTTGGTAAACTTTGGTAAACTACATGACTTTAAACTAGATGACTTTGGTAAACTACATGCCTTTGGAAAACTGGTAGAATACATCTTTGGTGAACTACATGCCTTTGGTAAACTTTGATAGACTACTTGCCTTTCGTAAACTACACGCACATAGAAGTTAAATTTGTTTATCTCTCTCAGAACTGAGTTTACCTGCCTTCAAAACCCATTTCTCCCCTCCATTCATCAGGGGTGCGGATGATACTGGTACATCCGATCATGAGCGACCGTGTCATCGCCATGCTGAATCACTTCTTGCAGCACCTGGCTGGTCCTCGTGCCCGACATTTGAAGGTGCGAGACTTCGCAGAGCTCGAATTCAAGCCTCAGGACTTGCTCAGATACATCATCAGCACATACGTTGGTCTCGGGTAAGAGCACCCACCTTTTTCCACCGTCACCACCAGTTCTTAACGGGTCCTACTTCTCCCACTACTCCCAGCGTACCGATCCTGCAGCAAACTTTGATGCTTAGTCTCATGTTTTTAAATTTATGAACATTATTGTCATACATATTGTTATGTCGGTAGGGTAGAGAAATATCTAGAGTCAGGTAGATCTGAATAGGTAACATGCTTCATCTGTCGCGATAGGGAATCTGCCCTGTAATAAGTCCCATGTGTAGTCTGGTTTGTCGGGTAAGAGTATACCTGTGAACATACCAGGATGTTCGAGTGTTAGATAGTGTAGGGATTAAGATAAACCCTTGTGTGTCAAACCTGGTGATCAAACCTTTGTCCCTTATGGCAACGCACACCTGTAGACACTTAGATAGACCCTATATTGCACACAGTAATTAAATTCCCTTCCCTGACAATGACTTTGGAAGAAAACGGACAGGAAACCAGGCCAGGACACTGCCGATGATGGCTGCCGCCGGTCGCATCACGAACTTGCATAGCAACATGCCCAGGAGGCCTGTGATTGGTCAGCGCGGTAGGCGCGAACCTCCAGCCAACCCGTGCGGGAGGCGCGAAGACGCAACTAAGAAGGAGGTTGTTCATTGGAGGGAAGTCGCTGGAAGGTTCCGTGGCTGGCGGGAAGCTACGCGACGCTGATTGGGGAGCGCGCCAAGATTGACGTCACCAAGAAGGTTATAAAAAGGACGCGCTTGGCTCGGAGCAGCAGCTCTCTTGGGTTTTCCTCACGGTGCAGTCGCATTCCTCCCTGTGGCTTTCCTCGTCAAGACGCTGTTCTCTCTCCTGTCTCTCCCCACAGTGGACCTCGTGTGGAGATCACTGGCAGTGCTTTGGGCCGCATGGTGCTTTTAGAGTGTTGGACGCGTGGTGCTCGGTGCTCGATGCTTTGGAGCGAGGGACCTCGTGGTGTGCCGCTGAACAGATGAGGCGGGGGTGAGCGGATCGCTCAAAGCCTGGTGGCACACGAGTGGGGGCCGGACACCAGCCGCATTGGTCGACGGACGCAAGACGACAAGACAGATAAGGACGCACCATTTCACAAATACACGGCGAACGTGTTTCTTTGGTAACTCATTCCCTCGTCTCGTATCTGCAGTCTGGTGTGTGGGATCCCAATTTAGAATTAGAATTAGTATCGCGTTTACCTGGTGTTGGGCTAGCGGCTAGGGTGCCAGCTTAGGATCCAAGGATCCTGGGTTCGAATCCCGGTCGATCGCTGAATTAACGCCAGGGGGGTTGAATCAGCCTGTCATCCTTCCGAGGTCGGCGATTTGAGTACCAGTTCACTGGTTATTCCCTGTGTGTCGTAAAAAGGCGACAAACAGTGTTGGCGGCAGGAAGGACATCCGGCCTTAAAACATTGCTTCAAAAAGGGGACCAAAAAAACAACAACAACAACCACGGTCCCCGAAAAAGGCCAACCCCCACTTTGCGGGGAAAAATGGCCTCTAAAAGGTGTTTTTTACCTGTCCCTACCTTTTATTTTAATAACCCCTTGTATTATTTTCCATTCCCTACAAATCTTGTGCCCGTTTGAGTTCGTTCCCCTTCCACAGTTACACGCTCCCGCTTCTTCCTCTTCCCTTCTTCTCTTCCCGCGTTTGATAGCACAATTCGTGTTTGGTTGTCGCCTCAAGCAAGTCCGTTTTGGTCCATCCGCGGTCCCTGGTATTAACCGGAAGGGTCCGCGCGACAATATAAACAAGTGCATTTCCCTAAAGAAAAAGCATTTCGAGCTCCAAATTTTAACCACAAGTCTTTAGATGCTGTAGCTTATGTTGCTCAGGTGTGGAGCATATGTGGTTGCATATTTCCTCATGGTTCCTCTCTGATTACGTCGCACTCTATTTTGCCAAGATATTGTTGTGGATATGAGAATTGTGTTTTTTTTTATTGTTGTTGTAAAGTATCACCCTCCTTCCTCCAGTTGTTGTGTATAAAGGTCAAAGGTCGTTCTCGTAGTTATTTCATATACCACACGTAGCCAATCATATATCCTTCTATACAGTTATCTCCTTATTCTATGTAGGTTAAGGCCTTGTCTTCCATTAATTAACACTCCATTGCACCAAATTCAAACAAGGTTTGTCAAACAAGGTCAAACAAGGAAACAAGGTCCTTTCACATTCCCCTTTCAACAATTGCCAACTGCATTGAGCGGTTCGCTGCATTCTGCTGCAGCTGTGGGTTGTGGTTGTTTTCGCTGCAAGACTCCATTAGCCACGAGGTCATCTCGGAGCCGAAGGTGGGAGGAGTCGGCCCAGCGCCAGGAACAAGGCGTGGCCTTGCCAACGCCTCCTCTAAGGGCGGGATCGGTGAGCCCTCGCGACCAATCAGGGCCGAGGCGACCTCACCGATGGGCGTGTCCTGGAGGCCGGCGGCTTGATCGCCGGAGGCGAGATATAAGCGTGGGCGGAAGCCTTTGTGAGAGAGACGGGAGATATACGGCGAAGAGACAGCGAACCATTAAGTTCAAGAGGGAGGAGTCCAAAGAGCGAGTTCAAGAGACGGGAGATATACGGCGAAGAGACAGCGAACCATTAAGTGCAAGAGGGAGGAGTCCAGAGAGCGAGTTCAAGAGAGGCAGAGAGCCAAGAGAGTGAGAGAGTCCTGCGAGTTGCGAGACAGAGAGAGAGAACCCGTCACGCCAGACCCCCCCCCCCCCCCCCCCCCACCAGCAGCTTTGGCCCGACCAGCAGCTTTGACTCCACCAGGCAGCGTTGGCTCCACCAGGCAGCTTCGACCCGTTACCCCGCGGGAACCAGGATCGGTGGCATCGGTGGCCGTCGAGGTCCAGCCCGACGTCCCGTGCGGGATCAAGCTCCAGCCAGCTCCGTGCCTTCCTCTCCCTCCAGCCATCCACCTCCTGCCATTCCTGTCATCATCCCCCGTGTAAGTGTGCTCGTAGTCTGTCTTTGTGTGTCTTGTCCCTGGGTATAAGTAAGACTGCCATAGGTAAGCTAGCGTTGCACTGTCTCCTTGCTTCTTTCTGTCTTTTATTTTATTATCCTTCCTTCTTCCTTGATTTCTTTAATTGTGTAAATAGTAGTAATAAATAGTATTCGTATTCCCAACCTTTTGCCTTTGTTTTCTTCTTCTTCTTCTCATCCGTCGTCTTTGTCTTTTCCAAATTGAATACCTGTGGCACGATTTGGCCAACGTTCAGGAATCGGGTCTAGTCATTGTTAATAGTTCGTGCCGCGGTTGCTTAAAACCGCTCGGCAATTAACATCTGTCCGCGGTACGAACGGGGCTGTGCCACCGGCCTTTCCGGAGGTCGCTGTACAGCGTCAGGGACCACGTCGGTCAGTCATAAACGAGGGGACTAATCCCCCCTCGATAAGGGGAACAGAGGCCGACGTTGGGTTCCGTAACAATATATTTGTTAAAAAACACTTAAAAGGAAACCAAGTATTTATTACTCTCTGATCATTGTCAAAATAACTATTTATTTCTCTACTATTATGCTCAAATCCTTCACTTTACATCCATCACACTAAAATACACAAGTTGGTGTCTGTCTGTCTGTCCGACCGTAATACATTCCGTCGTTACTTAAACAATCTCAACCAAACTTGACACGAAGACTAAGGGTCACATGATGGAAGTTGTAGCGACTTCATTTCCCCCCCTCCCAAGGGGGTTTACTGCCTTGAGCGAAATCCATGTTAGGATGTATATTCGTGTTAAGATAGTTAGTCATGGCATTTTCCTGCTTCCGCCGACAAAGTCGACGGAGGCATTATGTTTTCAGGTTGTCCGTCCGTCCGTCCGTGATCGGTTTTTGTTACCGTGATAACTTGAGAACAGCTGAAGGGATCTTAGTCAAACTTGGCACAGGTATGTATAATGAGGTATAGATGAACTGATTAGATTTTGGGGTGATGGGGTCAAAGGTCATGTGAGGTAAAAATCCTGTTACCGCGATAACTTGTGAATCAGTGATGGGATTCTGACTAAAGTTGGTGCAATCATGTACGAGTATTATGATGCAAAGATGAACTGATTTGATTTTGGGGTCAAGAGGTCAAAGATCAGAGTCTGTAAAAGGTTTTCGTTTCCACGATAAGTTGAGAATGGCAGAAGAGAATCAAGTCAAACTTGGGCCAAGCATGTATAATGATGACGCAAAGATGAACTGATTACATTATGAGGTCAGATGTCCTGTTGGGTAAAAAATTCTGTTACCAAGCTAACTTGTGATCCACTGATGGGATTTTGCCCAAACCTGGTATAAGTATATATTATGATGAAAACATGAACTGATTGGATTTTGGCATCAAAGGTCAGAGGTCATGTCAGGTAAAAATGTGATGCTTGAAAACAGCTGAAGGGATTTAAAACAAACTTGATACAAGAACGTATAATGATGTGGGCAGAGTCACATCGATCAACGTTGCGACATCGAAAAGTGCCGTTCTAGATGTTTCTATGTTTAGTTTTGTACTCTTTAATTGCCCGAGTGTGTCTGATGATGCGTCGCAGGCAAGCCGAGTCCTTCTGTGCGGCTGTTTCTCGTGATGAGCGTTCATATTCGCACCAGTTGCTGCTTCGTGCTGCGAAGGTACTGGAGCGTGTCCAGCCTGACCCCACCCTCAATGCTTCTTTCTTGGAGCTTGTCCACAGGGTGCAGGTTCGTTATGTCCGCGCTTCACTTGCCTCCTTTACAATAACAATGGAATGCCAGCACCAAGCTTGAGAACCTCGTGAACGCTTCCTTTATTCGTTCCTATGCAGACGCTCGCCGAGCAGCAAGAAAAGGAGAGCGAGTGCTGGGCTGACTCTCCTGATGACTTCCTGGATCCTATCCTGAGCACCTTGATGCTGGATCCAGTCATCTTGCCTTCATCACGTGTATCCGTTGATCGTGCTACCATTGCACGGCATTTGCTCAGGTGTGAATCGAGGTGGAATCTGAGTTGTGGAGTTGAACAAGCAATTGGCTTTCAATACAGAGGCTATCGAAGAGTGATAATTTGTGTAAGGGATGTGCATCTTTTAAGTGATACAAAGGTATATCCCTGGAAAATATTATGGGGGAAAAGGGGATCAAAGTCATCCACCACCACCAGACACAAACGTCCATTTTAAAACCCTTTCTCCTCCACAGTGATCCCACTGACCCATTCAATCGCACGCCGCTTTCCATGGAGCAGGTGAAGCCCGACTCGGAGCTGAAGCAAAGGATTGCGAGCTGGCTCCATGACAAGAAGATGAAAAATAAATGAAAGAACGTTGCAGTATCTGGATCTGTCCTTCTGTGGCTCATTTTGTTTATTAGAAATACAAATCGCCAACAATTGATTCTCTTCCCCATCTATCAACAGGACCAGTTGGAGGTCAAGGTTACAGCTTTGATTGAGTGTTGATAAACAAATAAAACTTTCAACACCACCTCGTTATGTGATGGTGAAACTATCATTTCATGGCCATGTCTCCTGAATGTGATAACTGCATCCTAGTGCTAAAACAGGCCTCGTGAGGTATGTGTTTTTTTGTATACAATGTCGAGGCTCATGGAGGAGATAGAATATAGAACAGAACAAAATGAACAGTAGAAAGAGAGAAGGGAAACGCCATGAGCACGGCCGAGGGAGACGGACAAATGAGGGATGCAGGGGTAAGGATGAAGGCTCGGGGAGGACATCCAGGGTGGATACAGCCGCAAACGATCGGGAAGGAAAATTTTGAAACTTGGAAAGGGGTGGATTTAGGGAGGCCTTAACGAGGATAGAAGAGATCAAGGTTTTGAATTGGGGAAGATCTGAGATGGTGGTGAACAGCTGGCTTGAAGACATGGAGGGAATAATGAGATTGAAGAGGCTGCGGAAGTTGGTTTCACAGGCAGGAAAAAAGAGCAATGATCGAGTTGAGGTGAGCACTGACACTATTCTGGTGGTTTTACCAGGAGAGGGTTGATGAAGGAATGCGTGCATCCTGTAAGAATCTGGGGGGTGAGGGGGGGTACACGGTATAAAGCAAATGAACACAACTAGGAATTTCAGGAAAGAAGTTGGTTGATTGAAAGAGGTGGATTTGGGGTGTTTTAACGGGGGTAGAAAAGATCAAGGTTTTGGATGGGGGAAGATAAGAGATGGTGGTGAACAGCTGTTTTAAAGACCTGGAGGGATAAGTGGGATTGAAGAGAGTGAGGGAGTTTGTTCCAGAGGCGGGAGAAAAGAGGAATGAAAGAGTGAAGGTGAGCAGAGAGCCTTGATTTGGGAGGTGAGGGATGGGAGGGGGGAGGGGGTAGGAGGGGAAGGGGGTAGGAGGGGAAGGGGGTTGGAGGGGAGGGGGGTTGGAGGGGGAGGGGGGACCCGGCAGAAGTACCCGGCATTGCCGGGCGGGGGAGGGGGGGGGAGGGGAGAAAAGGGGGGGAAGGGAGAAGGGTGGGGGAGGGGAGGGGGAAAAGGGAGGGGGAGGGGGAAATGGAGGGGGAGGGGGAAAATGGAGGGGGAGGGGTAGGGGAGGGGGAAGGAGATGGCCAGTCAACAATGACGTTGCAGTTCTCATGATCGGAGAGCAGCACAACAATCGGACATAGTCCTGCATATTCGCAACAGCACGAAGCGGATTTTGGAGACTCACCGATCCTGTGACGTCCTCCAGTACCGGCGTTGCCGGGTGGGGGAAGGGAGACCCGTACATTCCCAACCCGTACATTCCCAACCCGTACATTCGCCCTCTCGACTCAAGCTCACTCGGACAAAAGCCTCGCACAAATTACACTGTGAAGGCCCAATGGTCATGTCTATGCCACAAATCACGGGCGCACTGAATTGAAAATATATAGAATGCTCATACTCCGTGAAAAGTGAAGCCGCCGTGTCGCCATCTTGGTCAGCACGACTCGGCCAACTTGCTTCGCGGATCTCGTTTTGTGCGGCAATAAACTGCTCCAATCGGTTACGGAAGGGTTGTGGAAAGACGTTTCACAGCTGTTTCAAAGACATTTAATTCATATCGCCCAAAATCGATACAAAACACGATCGCATAAAAGGTGAAAAAACGTGTGACCTGTGACGGGATGGAACATCACGTGATCGCTCTGAGCGAATCAGTCTGGCGACGGGAATGGAACATCACGTGATCGCTCTGAGCGAATCAGCGAGCTGCTCTGGAACCGGCTGAGATTAGCGGGTACTTCGCTGAAATGCGCTGAGGTAAATATGAGTAAAAAAGATGGATCTCGTGAAATATGGTCTCGGCCATGTTCGTCCAGGGCTCAATTGCTATGTCTATGCCAAATATCAAGTACGTGAGCCTCTCCGTTTAGGAGTCTATCGGTAACATTACACACACACACACACACACACACACACACACACACACACACAAACTGTGTTTTATAGATATAGAAGATGACACGTTCGCTCAGCTCCACCCTTCCGGATCCGGATATATATTTTTAAACAATCTTATTATAATAGAGCAAACGTATATGGTTATGTCTTTATGTTTGTCGCTATGTTTATATGTGACTAAAACGTCTTCTTTTTCTTCTTCAAATAAAATTACCACCCTCTTAATTAACCCTCTTAATTGCATTGAGACTGCTGAGACCCCTCAGATCTTTGATGGCCCTTTAATTCCCCCAAGACCCTTCAGACCCCTGAAGACCCAAAATACCCTGAAGACCCCCGAAAACCCAAAACACCCCGAAGACCCAAAACACCCCGAAAACCCAAAACACCCCGAAGACCCAAAACACCCCGAAGACCCAAAACACCCCGAAGACCCAAATACCAAGAAGAACCAAAAGCCCCTGAAGACCCAAAACACCCCGAAGACCCAAAGACCAAGAAGATCCAAAAGACCCTGAAGACCCAAAAGACCCTGAAGACCCAAAATGCCTCAAAGACCCAAAATACCCTTAAAGGCCCAGAGGATCCAAAAGACCCTGAATACCCAAATGGCCCTGAAGACCCAAAATACTATGAAGACATAAAAGACACCAAAATGGTCAAAGATGCCTACCCCTCTGAAACGACGTGTGGTGAGGCGCGCAGAGCGCGCCGAGTCACGCTAGTGCTAGAAATGGAGATGTTTGCTGTGATTATTGCTCCTGCTGAATGATTTTGGTTTTCGCTTACAATAAACCTTTGTTGATGAACTTCAAGGAGTGATACTGGATCCTGGGGACATTACAGGAGGGGAGCAAATGAATGCGCTACCACCTTCATTGTCCTCCTGTCAAGTTTGGTTGAGATTGGATAAGTAACGACCAAATGTATCGAGGTCAAAGATCCTCAGACAGGCACCAAATTGCGTATTTTAGTATAATTTGGTTACCAGAGCGACGGTGTGAAATGATTAAAAACATTACCACTTCCACACCATTTTGAGCAAAAAGTTCAAAAAAATTTCCCTCCCAATCTGAAGCTGGTACTCCTACCTGCAATTGGAACAGTCCAACACCGGTAACAGGTAACAACAATGCAAACAGTACAGTACATGTGCTATGTGTTACGGATCCGTCACTTCCGCCTTTGTTGTTATTATGTACTTGTTGGAATTTTAGTTTCAGGTAATATTGTTGTTAAGATTTTTGTGTTAAATGGAGATGACTTTAGTAAAAGGTAAAAATTAATGTTTGTGAAGGAAAAAGGAAAACGCAAAAAAGAGAAACCGGAAGAGAAGGGAGGAGACAGCCATGAGAGAGATACAGCCGTGAGTCGCATCGAGGCTGTGAGCGGACTTTGTTTTTTAATATTGGTCATGATTGAGTTGAGGCTTCCCGTGAAAGGGATTCCCCACGACATCGTCCTACATTGCGATTGCAATTAAACCTGCGTCTCAGGTTTTATTACCAAGCATGAGTTATTGTTGGTGGGAAAGCAAGAGCCTCCATTACAGGCCGATCTGCCATTTTCTCCTCGAAGAGGCCGACCACCTGGTGCATCGTGTTTGGTCATTGGGATTCCCATATCGACATCATAGTGTCGATTGCCGTTGGTTTCCATATCGGCTCAATTCCCATATCGACCTCTCACCTCGTAACTGCTCGTCCGCTGCCGTGCCGATACCTGTCTGTTCTCGTCGTTCTGCATGAATTCAACCTTCAACCAGCGTTGGGATTTGTGCACGGACTTTGGGGAATGTTACCTTCCACTCACGTTTGGCTTATCGTCAGTTTATTGCTTTGAGAGCATTGGGGAATGATGGTACCATCACATGTATTGTTCATTTGATGCGTGATCTTTTCATTGCACTTTCTTTAATCATGTTATTATTGTGTATGTGAGAGTTCTTAATACAATTACTTGTTTTGTTCTCCAATTGCATTGGTGTCGTTTTACCATGGTTTATTAGAACACTCAAAATAACAAATCTTTCTGCAGCGTTCTCTCGAGAGACTCTGAGGGGCACTGTAACTGGAGTTTGGCAAGGTAACACGTAACATAAGTCTCTGGGGAAATTGTGTACAGTGCATCGCCAAACTGTGCACAATGCATCACCAAATTATGTACAGTGTGTCGTGATTTATAGTTTTACATCATGCATCATTTTGGACATGAACAGACGGTGGAGGCAGAATCGATTCACAACCAAGCTTGTTCCTCACATACTAACGCACTCCTAGCAAACGTTTGCTTAGTCAGGCATGGTTAAGGAACCAGGAACCAGGTTTCTTTGGTTTCCCTTGGGACTGTGAGCAGAACGCTGATTCACCACCCGTTCGATGTTCACAACAACAAACTTTTCTCTTTCCTGGGGTTATTGTTTTTCTTCCGCCATTTTAGATCATTTGCACAGGTGGAAAATTCATTTTGTTTTAACCACCGCTGTGATCACCCCAAAACATTGGGTATTTTCGTCTCCTGAAAATCAACATTTCATGACGGGTTTGCCCACCGGGACTTTGGACCAGCTTATGGGGACCATTGGCTGCATCTTGGTGGAACATCCACCTTTACTCCCTGTGGCGGTTATCACACTTTGTCTTTAATCTTCAGATGTCCCGAGACTTGTCTTGGTTTCATAATGCGTGTCTTTAATTCACGTAAAAACTGAAAAAGAAAAATAGCCATTCAGTACATGCCGTTAATCATGGCGGCATAACGAACTTGCTATATATGATAGTCAGGTTCACCATGTTAACAAATATAATTTCGTTCAAAATTTTGGGAGATGAGCAAACCTGTACATTTTTGGAATCATCAGAGCATGGAGAATCCGAAAATCAATGTTGGCATTTGCACAGACACAGATTTTGGATTTTCAAAATGGCCGCCATAAAATACATATTTTGCGCTATCTCGGCTTCTAGTCAACCTAGAAACTGAATTAAATATGCTAATCCTATGTTTTCTGGGTCAAGGAATCCAATAAAGGCCTCGATATAGTGCTCAGGATTACAGAAAAGCAACAAACAAAGGTAATTGAAAACCAGTGTCTTTATATTTGTGATATAACTATTACATAATACATGATATTGCAAGTCCTTTGAAGTTATAGGTATGGGTTTATAAAGCAAGAAAGCAGCCTTGCTAGTATCAGATTGAACTATAAGTCCTATACACAGGATCTACTAGGTCTATAACGTTCAGGAATATACTTTTACAGATCTTCATCACTGTCCTGAGTGTCATTTTCGCAAAGGTGTCTACGCAAATGCCAACATGCTTTGAATACGTATTCCAAAAATGTACAGTTTTGCTAATCTCCAAAAAATTTGAACGAAAAAACATAGTGAACCTGACTATGATTTACACAAAACCTACTACGATACATTTTGCATCCCCATAATACAATAATTTGCTTAAAGTTACTTCAAGAGGTTCAACAATAAATTGAGATTCAGCTTACCTCTATCCAAGGGTCTGGTATTAAAGAGAAAACATCAAAAATGGAGCAGATCAATTCTTTCGTTCGTCGCGGACAAAACGGTATGGCAGGAAGAAGGCGGAAGTGGCAGAATGCTAATACAGCGCCCAGCCACCACAGGAAGTCATAATAATAATATTTGCTTAAACAACAGTTACACTCCCGTTTCACCACGTTCGTCGAACGTAACGGAGACACGGTAGAAGCCAGGAAGCATCGAACACCGTATGACCACACGTGTGTACAAATTCACACACACACTTCATTTATACATTGATGACCCCTACATGGTATGGTGCTTTATATTGTTGCGGATCTCAGCGCCGGCCTTTCCCCTTACCAAGGGGGGGTTAGTCCCCTTGTCTTTTACTAGCCGACGGGACCCGGGACCTATGACGTCCTTCCCGGACAGCGTTAGGTAGGGTTTTAGGACTAGGGATTCGCTATTACCTAAGTACTAACGCTGGCCGGAAACGAGGAAATAAGCCCCGCCAGAATCACGGGTGTTAGTGGAAACGCCGAGCGGTAGCGACCCGTGACCCGAGCCGTTAGCAATGACTAACCCGATCCGAGCGGTTCTTAATCGTGCCATGCTTACCCAATGATGGAAATGACTGAAACGGTCGAATTTGGGAAGAAAGGAATAGCAGAATTTATTTACACTTTGTACAGGAAGAAGAAGAAGAACACACAGTGCAGCCTTATACAGTCTTAACTTATCCCTGGACAAACGGGCGCGTCACACTCTCAGACACACTCACACGGGGTTGCAGACGAACAGGTCGATGGTCCAGGGATGGCATCCAGGCAGCTCGTTCTCCGGTCCCCAACTCGCACCGCGAAGCAGATGAAACGGACGGCAGCGGCCAGGAACTCTCCTCGTGTCGTTTGCGCGTGCGGGACTATCACAGGGCAACGGTAGGCTGGCTTTGGCGGTTACACTCGCGGCTCAGCCGCGTACGTAATAATCGAACAGTTCGAACGCGCTTCTTAATGCGTTTCTCACTTAATGCCTCGAAACTCATGCGCACGCCGGTCCTCCCAGTGCTGTTACCACGCGAGTGCTCCGGATCAGTTCTCCCAATGGCTTCTCGCTTGGTTCGCACGTGGCTCCCATCCTCATTAAGTCCTCGCTGGCAAGCTCTCTCCAATAAGTCTTCACGAATCCTGGACAGTCCTTTCAAGGGCTTTGTGCAAAGGCTTATATAGCCTTGCTCAGCGAACCTTCCAGCACTTGCTAGATGCGCCCTTACCATGCCCTCTCAAGCCATGCCCACCGAGCTCTGGTTGGTTGTTGCCCTTACCGTCACTGCCTTTGACGTGCTGCTTGACACGGCCACACCTCGACCTCGCGCTCCTCCCCCTTTTCAGGCCTATCTCGTGGCCACCCGACTAGTTTGAGCGAGCAAAAGGCAGCTAACGCTGCTGGCGGCCAAAGCATAACAAATGAGGTGGATTAGCCGAATGGGGCGCGGGATCGAGTTTGCCCATAGATAGCATTGGTGGAATTGAAGGGCGGCTGCAAAATGAAAGGACCTAAACTTATTATTTCTTTACACAATGCAGATGTTTACGAGTGAAATGGCCTACTCTTACACATACCATGACAAAACTAATTCTAATGGGCCTACGTGTTGCTTCTGGACTAACTATGGGGGCAAACCTTTAACCTTTAATGATGTTATATGTACACTCTCAAAACCACAACAATATCAAGAGTTTCTACACATTTGGACTGGTATTTATTTTGGATTACCAATCAGCATGTCTGATCCCAAGGTACACGTTCCTGCGGATGATATGTCTACAGAGGTCACATCATCACATCACCTCTCCAGTCAAGGCCGTTGGACTGAAACTCCCTCCATTTTGGCCCATTCACCCAACCTTATGGTTCCCTCAGGAGGAATCGCAGTACCTGACTTGAAAGATCACAACACAGGATACGAAATTTGCTTAAATTGTTGTCTCCCTGCAACCAGAGATTGCTCAAGAGGTCAGATATTTTCTTGTAAACGCGCCGAGGACAGACAGATATGACAAGCTCAAGGCGGAGCTCATATGGAGTACTCCGCATCCGAGCAGAAACGTTTACACCAGCTGTGCATCTCAGAAGAGCTGAGAGACAGGAAACCGTCACAGTTTCTTAGGAGGATGAGGCAGCTTTTGGGTGACGCCAAGCTGGAAGATAACATTTTGAAGCGTTTACCCAACAACGCTCAACTCATCTTGGCCTCTATCAGGGAAGTTGTGAACATCGAACAGCTCGCTGAAATCGCTGACAGGATTGTGGAAGTGGCAGCACCAACATTTTTTGAGACAGTTTGAGAGAATTATTGGGCCTGGTAGACTTTTACCACCATTTCATTCCTTACTGCGCTGGCATGCTTCCACCCCTCACTGATGTGATCAGGGATAAGAAGGGGAAGAACCAGCCTGTCACCCTCGGTGAGCGGGAGCTTTCAGCCCTTGACAAGGTGAAAGTTAAATTAGCTGAGGCTGCCCTCCTTGTCCATCCCAAGTCAGACGCTCTGTTATGCCTCATGACCAACACATCAGACGTGGTTGTTATTGGTGTACTGCAACAGTTGGCCGACAGAGAATGGCAGCCACTCTCATTCTTCTCAAAGCAACTGCAGCTGGCTGAGACTTGCTACAGTTTTGGTCGGGAGTTATTAGCCATGTACCTCAGCGTCAAGCACTTCAGACGGGTCAGACTAAACACCACCCGGAGACACGTTTTTAGCAAATGAGCACTTTTTTTTAGCAGTCGGAACTGCTGTCGAGTTCAATTCCACTGTTTAATTTTTGAAAATCGGTTCAGAATAAGACGAAGAGTTTAGAGAGAGTATCGCATTGAGCGAAAATTAAATAAAGGCACGAACACCGTCCGGAGACGACCCGAGGAATTGTATAAATTGTATTTTTCGGCTCAATGCGATTCACTCCATAAACTTATTCCGAACCGATTTTCAAAGTTTGTGTAATTCTCCAAATTGTGTACATTGTATCTCCAAGTTTCGTACAGAGTTTCACCAAATTGTGTACAGTGCGTAACTGCGTATCCAAATTGTGTACAGCATCTCCAAACTGTGTACAGTGCCTCTCCAACCTGTGCAGTGCATCTCCAAACTGTGTACAGTGCATCTCCAACCTGTGTGCAGTGCATCTCCAACCTGTGTGCAGTGCATCTCCAACCTGTGTGCAGTGCATCTCCAACCTGTGTGCAGTGCATCTCCAACCTGTGTGCAGTGCATCTCAACCTCTGTGCAGTGCATCTCCAACCTGTGTACAGCGCATCACCCGATTGTGTACAGTGCATCGCCAAATTGTGTACAGCATCTCCAAATTGTGTACAGTTCATCTCCAAATTGTGTACAGCATCTCCAAACTGTGTGCAGTGCATCTCCAACCTGTGCAGTGCATCTCCAACCTGTGCAGTGCATCTCCAACCTGTGCAGTGCATCTCCAACCTGTGTGCAGTGCATCTCCAACCTGTGCAGTGCATCTCCAACCTGTGTGCAGTGCATCTCCAACCTGTGCAGTGCATCTCCAACCTGTGCAGTGCATCTCCAACCTGTGTGCAGTGCCTCTCCAACCTGTGCGCAGTGCCTCTCCAACCTGTGCAGTGCATCTCCAACCTGTGTGCAGTGCATCTCCAACCTGTGTACAGTGCATCTCCAACCTGTGCAGTGCATCTCCAACCTGTGCAGTGCATCTCCAACCTGTGTACAGTGCATCTCCAACCTGTGCACAGCGCATCACCCGATTGTGTACAGCATCTCCAAACTGTGTGCAGTGCATCTCCAACCTGTGCAGTGCATCTCCAACCTGTGTACAGTGCATCTCCAACCTGTGCACAGCGCATCACCCGATTGTGTACAGTGCATCGCCAAATTGTGTACAGCATCTCCAAATTGTGTACAGCATCTCCAAATTGTGTACAGTGCATCATCAAATTGTGTACAGTGCATCTCCGAATCGTGTACGGTGCATCTCCAACCCGTGTACAGTGCATCTGCGGATTGTGTGCAGTGCATCTCTAGATTGTGTACAGTGCATCTCCAGGTTGTGTACAGTACATCTCCAAATTGTGTACAGCATCTCCGAATTGTGTACAGTGCATCTCCAAATTGTGTACAGTGAATCTCCAAATTTTGTACAGTGAATCTCCATAACCAGGTCGTTTACGAGTCATTCGGCGCATGGCGCCCCACCGTCGTGCTGTGCAAGCGGCAAGCTCGGAGAGGGTCGCGCTGCACGATTCATCGGGCGAACCTCGAAACCGATGCCGTGCGGAGGACCGCGCCGGAGGCCGCCCTCAGAAGGGGCCACCGGCTCGAAAGAGTCACCGCTGTCCCGGCCGAAGCCCCACGCGCAACAGTATCGCCGTGCCCAAGGAGGGATTCTGACTATGGGGCTCGGCCTTCAAAGAATCTCCAAATCTCCGAAGCCCCATACAGTGAATCTCCAAATTGTGTACAGCATCTCCAAATTGTGTACAGTGCATCTCCAAAGTGTGTATAGTGCATCACCAAACAGTGTGCAGCACATCTCCAAATTGTGTACAGCATCTCCAAATTGTCTACAGTGCTTCTTCAAATTGTGAACAGCTCATCACCAAATTGTGTACAGTGCATCACCAAACTGTACAGCGCAACTCCAAATTGTGTACAGCATATCCAAATTGTGTACAGTGTATCTCCAAATTGTGTACAGCATCAACAGATTGTGTGCAGTGCAGCACCCGATTGTGTACAGTGCAGCTCCAAATTGTGTACAGCTACTCCAAGTTGTGTACAGTGCATCTCCAAATTGTGTACAGCATCAACAGATTGTGTGCAGTGCAGCACCCGATTGTGTACAGTGCAGCTCCAAATTGTGTACAGCTACTCCAAATTGTGTGCACCATCTCCAAATTGTGTACAGTGCATCTCCAAATTGTGAACAGCTCATCACCAAATTGTGTACAGTGCGTCTCCAAATTGTGTACAGTGCATCTCCAAATTGTGTATGCCATATCCAAATTGCATACAGTGTATCACCAAAGTGTGCACAGTGCATCTCCGAACTGTACAAAGCATCACCAGATTGTGTACAGTGCATCACCAAATTGTGTACAATGCATCTCCAAATTGTTTACAGTGCATCTCCAAATTGTGAACAGCTCATCACCAACTTGTGTACAGTGCATCTCCAAATTGTGTACAGTGCATCTCCAGACTGTACAAAGCATCACCAGATTGTGTACAGTGTATCGCCAAACTGTGCACAGTGCATCTCCAAACTGTACAAAGCATCGCCAGATTGTGTACAGTGCATCTCCAAACTGTACAAAACATAACCAGATTGTGTGTGGTGTATTGCCAAACTGTACAACGCATCACCAAATTGTGTACAGTGCATCTCCAAACTGTACAGCGCATCACCAAATTGTGTACAGCATATCCAAATTGTGTAAAGTGCATCTCCAAAGTGTGTATAGTAAATGACCAAACAATGTGCAGCACATCTCCAAATTGTGTACAGCATCTCCAAATTGTGTACAGCATCTCCAAGTTGTGTACAGCATCTCCAAATTGTGTACAGTGCATCTCCAAATTGTGTACAGCATCTCCAAATTGTGTACAGTGCATCTCCAAATTGTGTACAGTGCATCGCCAAATTGTGTACAGTGCATCTCCGAGCTGTTCGCCGCATCTCAAAATTGTGTACAGCATTTCCAAATTGTGTACAGTGCATCGCCAAAGTGTGCACAGTGCATCTCCAAACTGTATGAAGCATCACCAGATTGTGTACAGTGCATCACCATACTTGCACAATGCATCACCAAATTGTGTACAGTGCATCTCCAAACTGTACAGCACATCACCAAAATGTGTAGACCATATCCAAATTATGTACAGTGCATCTCCAAAATGTGTATAGTGTATCACCAAACAGTGTGCAGCACATCTCCAAATTGTGTACAGCATCTCCAAATTGTGTACAGCATCTCCAAATTGTGTACAGCATCTCCAAATTGTGTACAGTGCATCACCAAATTGTGTGCAGCATCTCCAAATTGTGTGCAGCATCTCCAAATTGTGTACAGTGAATCTCCAAATTGTGTACAGCATCTCCAAACTGTGTACAGTGCATCACCAAATTGTGTACAGTGCTTCTTCAAATTGTGAACAGCTCATCACCAAATTGTGTACAGTGCATCACCAAACTGTACAGCGCAACTCCAAATTGTGTACAGCATATCCAAATTGTGTACAGTGTATCACAAAAGTGTGCACAGTGCCTCTCCAAACTGTACAAAGCAGCACAAGATTTTGTACAGTGTATCACCAAACTGTGTACAGTGCATCTCCAAATGGTGTACAGTGTATTCTCGAAGTGTGCGCAGTGCATCTCCGAACTGTACAAAGCATCACCGTATTGTGTACAGTGCATCGCCAAACTGTACAACAAAACAGCGAATTGTGTGCAGTGCATCACCAACTTGTGTACAAACCAAATCATTTAATTATCAACATGTTTCATTTGGAAGCACATTATATGATTCCGCTCTCGTAAATTGTGAGCGAAACTTTACACATGTTTATTCCAGAGTCGATATCCGAATCCTAATGGTGTGGTGCTGCGCACACACGACTTGATTGCCAGAGAGGTAGGCCACAACGCGTTGATACAACAATGCAGGACCGGGTAGTGGTCAGAGAGGTAGGCCACAACGCGTTGTCTTTATTCAGAGCTCGCACTTCAGCACTGGGCGGGATCGAGCTTAGAGCCCGCATATATGTCCCGAGGCCACGCCTTGCCCCAGGGCGTGGCCGAACGGTCGAAAGGCGGGGCATGCATTTTAGTTCCCCGCCTGGACACTCGCGCCACCCACTGGTGCATGGAATTATTGCCCCTTGTGCCCGCCACACGTGCCCCCGCAGAATTCCCGCGCACCTGAAGGGTGAGCTTGCGGGGAAGCTGGATGACCCGGCCAAAACGCCCCCTGGCGATGTGTGCAGGGCTGGGGGGTAGCAGGACGGCGGGGCTGGGGGTTGCCGGGGGTCTGACCGCCGGGGGGCGGCCTCGACGTGGAGGCAGAGCTGCTTGCGGGGGGTGGTCCAGATCGAGGTGGGCCGGCTTGAGGCGGTCCACAGATACGATCCGGGGCACCGCCGATGTTCGCCCGAATTTTCCCGGGGAAAATTCGCCCGGTACCCGCAGTGGTTGCCCGAAGACCAGCTCCGCCGAGGACGCGCGCAGGTCGTCCTTGGGCGCCGTCCTGAGGCCCAGCAGGACCCAGGGGAGCCTGTCGGCCCAGCTGCCGTCACGGAGGCTGGCCCGGAGCGCGGCCTTCATCGAGCGATGAAAGCGCTCACACAGGCCATTGGCCTGGGGGTGGGAGGCCGTGGTGTGGTGCAGTTGGACGCCGAGCCCTTGCGCCACCACGCCCCAGAGCTCCGAGGTGAACTGGGGGCCGCGGTCAGACGAGATGTCTGAGGGGGCACCGAACCGGGCAACCCAAGTGGCGATGAAGGCTTGCGCCACATCAGCCGCAGACGTCACCGCCAATGGCATGGCCTCCGGCCACCGTGTGGTGCGGTCCACCATGGTGAGGAGGTGGGTGAACCCCCGCGAGGGGGGCAGAGGTCCCACCAAGTCGACGTGGACATGGTCGAACCGACGCTCAGGCACCGTAAACGGAGCCAACGGGGCCTGGGTGTGGCGGTGGACCTTTGCGTGCTGGCACGCGAGGCACGTCCTGGCCCAATCGCGGACGTCCTTCCTGAGGCCATACCAGACGAACTTCGCCGCGACGGGCTTCTGGGAGGCCTTGGTGCCCGGGTGGGACAGGCCGTGGATGGCGTCGAAAACCGTGCGCTGCCAGCCAGCGGGCACGATGGGGTGAGGCCGGCCGAGGGAGACGTCGCACAGGAGGGCCGCGCCCGCGACGTCGAACGGCACCTCGGTGACGCGGAGGCCCGTGACGGCGGTCTGCAAGGCCTGGACGCCGGGGTCGGCGGTCTGGTCCTCCGCCATCCGGGCATAGTCGATCCCGAGGTGGACCGCGTGCGCGACGGACCGGGAAAGGCAATCTGCCACCGGGTTGTCTTTACTCGCGACGTGACGGATGTCCGTCATGTACTCGGACACGGCAGAGAGGTGACGCTGCTGCCGTGCCGACCATGGCTCAGCGACCCTGGCCATCGCGAACACAAGGGGCTTGTAGTCGATGAAAGCCGTGAACGGGCGGCCCTCGAGCAGATGGCGGAAGTGTCAGACCGCCAGGTGGAGCCCAAGCAGCTCGCGGTCGAAGGTGCTATAGCGGCGTTCGTGCGGGCGAAGCTGCCGGCTAAAAAATGCCAGCGGCTGCCAAGCACCACTCACCCACTGCTCGTGCACCGCGCCTACCGCGTAGTCCGATGTGTTGGTGGTGAGGGCGATCGGTGCATCGGGCGCCGGGTGCGCCAGCATGGTGGCATTGGCCAGGGCCAGCTTTGCGCCCGCAACAGCCGCGGCCATCGGCTCCGACCAGGCGATGTCACCTTTGCCCGGCTTGCCCCGGAGGGCCTCGTGCAGGGGGCGGAGGAGCTGGGCGACGTGGGGCACGAAGCGGTGGTAAAAATTTACCATGCCCAGGAACTCCTGGAGCCCCTTGATCGTGCGGGGGCACGGGAAATCCCTGACCGCCTCCACCTTGGCCAGTAAAGGGATGGCCCCATGCCTGGTGATGCGGTGCCCCAAGAAGTCGATGGCGGCGACGCCGAAACGGCACTTTGCGGGGTTGATGATCAGGCCATGCTGGCCCAGGCGTTCGAAAAGCGTGCGGAGGTGGAGCAGGTGCTCCTCCTGGGACGCGCTCGCGACTAGGATGTCGTCCAGGTAGACATAGATGAAAGGTAAGTCGCGCAAGACGCTGTCCATGAGCCGTTGGAACGCCTGGGCCACATTCTTCAACCCAAAAGGCATTCGGAGGAACTCAAAGAGGCCGAAAGGGGTGATGACGGCCGTCTTTGGGACATCGTCCGGTTGGACGGGGACCTGGTGGTAGCCCCGGATGAGGTCCACCTTGGAGAACACGGTCGTGTTCGCCAACCGGGCGGAAAAGTCCTGGATATGCGGGACCGGGTAGCAGTCAGGGGTGGGGGCATCATTGAGCCGGCGGTAGTCACCGCACGGCCGCCACCCTCCGCCGGGCTTCGGCACAATGTGCAGAGGAGAAGCCCAAGCGCTGTTGGAGCGCCGTACGATCCACAGCCGTTCCAGCATGGCGAACCCCGCTTTTGCCACGGCGAGCTTTGTGGGGTCAGGTCGGCATGCCCGGGCGTAGACCGGCGGCCCAACCGTGGGAATATGGTGCTCCACCCCGTGTTTGACGGCCACCGCTGAGAAGGTGGGCCGCGTGATGGCCGGGAAACTGGCGAGGAGGCGGGTAAACTCGTCCGCTGCCGGAAGCGTGCAGACTAACCTCGCCGGGAGGGAACCTTTCAGCAACCCGCTTGGCAAGCCACTCGGTGAGCCACTCAGCGAGCTGCTCAACGAGCCGCTCAGCGAACAAGCAAGCGAGCTGAAGGTTTCGGCCTGGACGAGACGTCTGCGCTTAACGTCGACCAACAGCCCATGCGCACATAGGAAGTCCGTGCCGAGCAGGGCCATTGGCACGCTGGCGGTAACGAACGACCATTGAAAGCGCTGCCCTCCGAACCGCAGTGAGAGGCAACGCTTCCCGAATGTGCGGATGGGTGTACCATTGGCGGTAAGCAAAGCGGGGCCCCGGCCCGCGGCTTGCTTGTCGGATGTGGAGGCAGGGAGGATGCTTACCTGCGCTCCTGTGTCGCAAAGAAAACGGCGCCCGGACAGGGTGTCCGTGATGAACAGGAGGCTGCCGGAATGGCTGACGCTCAGGACCGCTAATGAGCGCCGGCCCGGTCGTTTCCCAACCCGTCAAAAGAACACGGCGGGCGGCACGTTTTAGCCTTGCGGCCGAACCTGGCATGGTAGTAGCACCAGGTTTGCGGTGGTGGTGGCCGCGTCGGCCATGCCGGCGGCGGTGGTGGTGGTGGCGGCGGTAGTGGGCGGGGCGCAGCAGCGGCCACGAGGGAAGCCGGGGGCGCTGGAGCCTCCACACCGGGAGCCACTACGGCAGCACCGTAAACCGACCGCGTGTCGCAGGCCGCGAAAAACTTGTCGGCCTCTCCGGCCAGGGCGTGGGGTTCCGTGATGTTGGAACCGGCCAGCGCGAGGCGCACCTGTATCGGTAGCTGGCGGAGGAAAAGTGCGCGGCAAAAGAAATCCGGGCGCTGGTCCCCAAGCAGAGACAGCATGAAATCCATCCGGACGGATGGTCGTGTGTCGTCGAGGGCGGGAAGGTCCAGGAGGCGGTCGGCACGTTCGATCTCTGTGAGCCCGAACGTGGCGAGGAGGAGACGTTTGAGCGCCTCGTACTTGTGGTCGCCCGGCGGGCGCCGAAGGATGGACACGACTCGGGCGGCCGTGCCGGGCCCGAGGGCGGCGACCACGTGGTAGTACCGGGTCTCGTCTGCCGTGATGCCTCGGAGCTAAAATTGAGCTTCGGCCTGCACAAACCAAACGTCGGCTTGTGCTTCCCAAAACTCCAGGAGTTTGATTGCGACGGCGTTGGTAGCCATGGCGCGTTCGGGGGTCAGCAACGGCTGAACCAATCGGGGTCACCAGTGTGGTGCTGCGCACACACGACGCGATTGCCAGAGAGGTAGGCCACAATGCGTTGATACAACAAGAGTCTTTATTCAGAGCTCGCACTTCAGCACTGGGCGGGCTCGAGCTTAGAACCCGCATATATGTGCCGAGGCCACGCCTTCCCCCTGGCGTGGCCGATCGGTCGAAAGGCGGGGCATGCAGTTTAGTTCCCCGCCTGGACGCTCGCGCCACCCACTGGTGCGCGGAATTATTGCCCCTTGTGCCCGCCACAAATCATCATGCCTTTTGAAGCAGAAGAACAGTGCAGGCCTCCGACTGGTACTTCAAAGGTGGCAAAGTTCATCTTTTCAGTGGATCAAATGTCCTGAATTATATTAATCATGAGATCCAGTACCTAACTTTTAATGTTTTTTTCTGACGAGGTAAAGATAATTTTTAAAATGTTGAATGTGTTTTTCAATTTCTTTCTTTCTGTACATGTTGTTTAGTTCATGATAAATACATACATACTCCAAATCTGCATAAATTTGCATGATGCTTCAAAAGTCATGATGAAAACTTGGAAATTTAATTTATTGCTTTGAGTTCATAATTAATATGCAAATTAGATGTGCAACATCACAAAATTGAGTCACGTGATACGACAAAGTTTAATAACATAAAATAATGTTTTGAAAGTAAATAAGTATTTTTTTAAACTTGAATGGAATTTTACTTTCCTCCTATACATTTATATATTTATGTAATAACTCACTTGTAACCGGAAGATCACTGATTACAATTATCCTCGGATGAACGCACACGGCACACGTTCTAAAGAGGGTGAAATGATAGGGAAGTGGGGATTCCAATCGTCGAACTCGAAAGGAAAAGAGAGAGGGACGAGGAAATTAAATAATTAACTTGACACGTGCTCTGGGCAGTCACTAATTAAACTCTTACGGTGGGACAACTCTGGATTTGATCGACACGTCATGACGTCATTACGCAATATCTTTCCAACAACTATTCTGAGTCCCTTTGGCCAATCATGGGCGATCTCCGATCTCTGCATGACAGAATGAATCACCTCGTCTGTTTGTTCGGAAAGTTACATCTCGCACTCTCACAACGAGTCCGTTGTATTATAATTTATATACTTTACAAGTACAATCACACGGACCATGAAAACGTGTTGTGAGGATGTAATTTGGGCCACAACCATGTCCGTCCACCTGCCCCCATTCACTACGCCGATGCCTGGTTCAACCACGTGAGCCCAGGGGTATTGCCCCTATTTTTTTTACTACATCACCAACTACACACACCTTCATCCCTACATCACCAACTACACACAACTTCATCCCTACATCACCAACTACACACACCTTCATCCCTACATCACCAACTACACACACACCTTCATCCCTACATCAACTACACTCACACCTTCATCCCGACATCATCAACTACACTCACACCTTCATCCCTACATCATCAACTACACTCACACCTTCATCCCTACATCATCAACTACACTCACACCTTCATCCCTACATCATCAACTACACACACCTTCATCCCTACATCACCAACTACACACACCTTCATCCCTACATCATCAACTACACTCACACGTTCATCCCTACATCACCAACTACACACACCTTCATCCCTACATCACCAACTACACACCCCTTCATCCCTACATCACCAACTACACACACCTTCATCCCTACATCACCAACTACACTCACACCTTCATCCCTACATCATCAACTACACTCACACCTTCATCCCTACATCATCAACTACACTCACACCTTCATCCCTACATCATCAACTACACACACCTTCATCCCTACATCACCAACTACACACACCTTCATCCCTACATCATCAACTACACTCACACGTTCATCCCTACATCACCAACTACACACACCTTCATCCCTACATCACCAACTACACACACCTTCATCCCTACATCACCAACTACACACACCTTCATCCCTACATCATCAACTACACTCACACGTTCATCCCTACATCACCAACTACACACACCTTCATCCCTACATCACCAACTACACTCACACCTTCATCCCTACATCATCAACTACACTCACACCTTCATCCCTACATCACCAACTACACACACCTTCATCCCTACATCACCAACTACACACACCTTCATCCCTACATCACCAACTACACACACCTTCATCCCTACATCACCAACTACACTCACACCTTCATCCCTACATCATCAACTACACTCACACCTTCATCCCTACATCATCAACTACACTCACACGTTCATCCCTACATCACCAACTACACTCACACGTTCATCCCTACATCATCAACTACACTCACACCTTCATCCCTACATCATCAACTACACACACCTTCATCCCTACATCATCAACTACACACACCTTCATCCCTACATCACCAACTACACACACCTTCATCCCTACATCACCAACTACACTCACACCTTCATCCCTACATCATCAACTACACTCACACCTTCATCCCTACATCATCAACTACACTCACACCTTCATCCCTACATCATCAACTACACACACCTTCATCCCTACATCATCAACTACACTCACACCTTCATCCCTACATCACCAACTACACACACCTTCATCCCTACATCACCAACTACACACACCTTCATCCCTACATCACCAACTACACTCACACCTTCATCCCTACATCATCAACTACACTCACACCTTCATCCCTACATCATCAACTACACTCACACGTTCATCCCTACATCACCAACTACACTCACACGTTCATCCCTACATCACCAACTACACACACCTTCATCCCTACATCACCAACTACACACACCTTCATCCCTACATCACCAACTACACACACCTTCATCCCTACATCACCAACTCCACTCACACGTTCATCCCTACATCACCAACTACACACACCTTCATCCCTACATCACCAACTACACACACCTTCATCCCTACATCACCAACTACACTCACACCTTCATCCCTACATCATCAACTACACTCACACCTTCATCCCTACATCATCATCTACACTCACACCTTCATCCCTACATCACCAACTACACTCTCACCTTCATCCCTACATCACCAACTACACACACCTTCATCCCTACATCACCAACTACACTCACACGTTCATCACTACATCACCAACTACACTCACACCTTCATCCCTACATCATCAGCTACACACACCTTCATCACTACATCACCAACTCCACTCACACCTTCATCCCTACATCACCAACTACACTCACACGTTCATCCCTACATCATCAACTACACTCACACCTTCAACCCGACATCATCAACTACACTCACACCTTCATCCCTACATCACCAACTACACACACCTTCATCCCTACATCATCAACTACACTCACACCTTCATCCCTACATCATCAACTACACTCACACCTTCATCCCTACATCATCAACTACACTCACACGTTCATCCCTACATCATCAACTACACTCACACCTTCATCCCTACATCACCAACTACACTCACACGTTCATCCCTACATCACCAACTACACTCACACGTTCATCCCTACATCACCAACTACACTCACACGTTCATCCCTACATCATCAACTACACTCACACGTTCATCCCTACATCATCAACTACACTCACACCTTCATCCCTACATCAACTACACTCACACCTTCATCCCTACATCAACTACACTCACACCTTCATCCCTACATCACCAACTACACTCACACGCTCATCCCTACATCACCAACTGCACTCACACCTTCATCCCTACATCAACTACACTCACACCTTCATCCCTACATCATCAACGACACACACCTTCATCCCTACATCAACTACACTCACACCTTCATCCCTACATCATCAACTACACTCACACCTTCATCCCTACATCACCAACTACACTCACACCTTCATCCCTACATCAACTACACTCACACCTTCATCCCTACATCATCAACTACACTCACACCTTCATCCCTACATCAACTACACTCACACCTTCATCCCTACATCATCAACTACACTCACACCTTCATCCCTACATCAACTACACTCACACCTTCATCCCTACATCATCAACTACACTCACACCTTCATCCCTACATCATCAACTACACTCACACCTTCATCCCTACATCATCAACTACACTCACACCTTCATCCCTACATCAACTACACTCACACCTTCATCCCTACATCATCAACTACACACACCTTCATCCCTACATCAACTACACTCACACCTTCATCCCTACATCATCAACTACACTCACCCCTTCATCCCTACATCATCAACTACACTCACACCTGCATCCCTACATCATCAAATACACTCACACCTTCATCCCTACATCATCAACTACACTCACACCTTCATCCCTACATCAACTACACTCACACCTTCATCCCTACATCATCAACTACACTCACACCTTCATCCCTACATCAACTACACTCACACCTTCATCCCTACATCATCAACTACACTCACACCTTCATCCCTACATCAACTACACTCACACCTTCATCCCTACATCATCAACTACACTCACACCTTCATCCCTACATCATCAACTACACACACCTTCATCAACTACACTCACACCTTCATCCCTACATCATCAACTACACTCACACCTTCATCCCTACATCAACAACTACACTCACACCTTCATCCCTACATCAACAACTACACTCACACCTTCATCCCTACATCAACAACTACACTCACACCTTCATCCCTACATCATCAACTACACTCACACCTTCATCCCCACATCATCAACTACACTCACACCTTCATCCCTACATCATCAACTACACTCACACGTTCATCCCTACATCACCAACTACACTCACACCTTCATCCCTACATCAACAACTACACTCACACCTTCATCCCTACATCAACAACTACACTCACACCTTCATCCCTACATCAACAACTACACTCACACCTTCATCCCTACATCAACAACTACACTCACACCTTCATCCCTACATCAACAACTACACTCACACCTTCATCCCTACATCAACAACTACACTCACACCTTCATCCCTACATCATCAACTACACTCACACCTTCATCCCTACATCATCAACTACACTCACACCTTCATCCCTACATCATCAACTACACTCACACGTTCATCCCTACATCACCAACTACACTCACACCTTCATCCCTACATCATCAACTACACTCACACGTTCATCCCTACATCATCAACTACACTCACACCTTCATCCCTACATCATCAACTACACTCACACCTTCATCCCTACATCATCAACTGCACACACCTTCATCCCTACATCACCAACTACACACACCTTCATCCCAACATCATCTTTCCCCTTTCCCTCGATGTTCTTTCACTTGACGTCCCTTTCTTCCTCCCTCTGCAGTCGCTGAGAGTCTTGCGGCTCCGCAATGCAGCGTCCACTCCCATCTCACATGGTTCCTCCCCTTGTAAGTCGCTCCGCCTCTCTCACATCGCTCCTCCCCTCTCTCACATCGCTCCTCCCTCACACGTCGCTCCTCTCTCTCTCACATCGCTCCTCCCCTCTCTCACATCGCCCCTCCCCTCTCTCACATCGCTCCTCCCCTCTCTCACATCACTCCTCCCCTCTCCCACATCGCCCCTCCCCTCTCTCACATCGCTCCTCCCCTCTCTCACATCGCCACTCACCTCTCTCACATCGCTCATCCCCTCTCTCACATCGCCCCACGCCTCTCTCACATCGCTCCTCCCCTCATTCACATCGCCCCTCCCCTCTCTCACATCCCTCCTCCCCTCTCTTACATCACCCCTCCCCTCTCTTACATCACCGCTCCCCTCTCTCACATCGCTCCTCCCCTCTCTCACATCGCTCCTCCCCTCTCTCACATCGCCCCTCCCCTCTCTCACATCGCTCCTCCCCTCTCTCACATCGCCCCTCCCCTCTCACATCGCTCCTCCCCTCTCTCACATCGCCCCTCCCCTCTGTTACATCGCTCCTCCCCTCTGTTACATCGCTCCTCCCTCTCTTACCTCGCTCCTCCCCTTTCTCACATCGCCCCTCCCCTCTCATCGCCCCTCCCCTCTCTCACATCACCCCTCCCCTCTCTCACATCGCTCCTCCCCTATCTCACATCGCTCCTCCCCTCTCTCACATCGCCCCTCCCCTCTCTCACATCGCTCCTCCCCTCTCTCACATCGCCCCTCCCCTCTGTTACATCGCTCCTCCCCTCTGTTACATCGCTCCACTCCTCTCTCATATGACCCCTCCCCTCTCTCTCATCGCTCCTCCCCTCTGTTACATTGCTCCTCCCCTCTCTCATACCGCTCCTCCCCTCTCTCATATGGCTCCTCCCCTTTCTCATATGGCCCGTCCCCTTTCTCATATGGCCCCTCCCCTCTCTCACATTGCCCCTCCCATCTGTTACATCGCCTCTCCCCTCTCTCATATGGCCCCTCCCCTCTCTCATATGGCCCCTCCCCTCTCTCACATCGCTCCTCTCTCAATCGCTTGTTTCTCATTCTCTCCTTTCCCCTGCCTCCTATTTTCCTTCTCTCTCTTCATTCTCATAAACTCATCCTTCGCGCATTTTCTCGCTTTCCCTCTTCTACCTAATGCCCCTCCTTCCTCCCTCGCTGCATTCCCCCCTCCCCTTCTCCTCTACCCCGACTCTGCGGCAAAACAGACTTCGCGGAGAATTGTCCAAAACGCGTGGACAGCTTCACTTGGTACTTCGTACGTCGTCTGTCCATCTTGGTTTTACGTGTCCCTCGTCCCCATCTCGTTTGTCTAACTACACCGTGTCCTCGGTCCCCCCGGCCCGGCCATGCTGAGCACGACCCTGGTCCTGTGTTCACTCGTGGCGCTTTTCTTCGGGACAGGTGCGTCGTGCGCGTGACTCCACTTCACTATGACGTCATGCTTGGACTCCGATAAGTTTCTCTTTTGTATTTCATGACAATGTCGTTTGATTTGTTTATCCGATACAAACAATGTCCGACATCGTCATCGTTCGGGAGAGCAATGTCCGTTCGGCACGTCCTGTGGTTCACATGTTACGGTAATGGTAGAACTGTCTCATACACCTGGACTTGCTGTACATTTGTCCTGGTTCACGTAACATGGACGATCCTTGGTTTTGGATTTAGAGGGTAAATCGGTTGTGAAGAGGTGAAAGATGGGAGAGGGGAGGAGGGGAAGGAATTATTGAGCATTCCTTAACGTCCATCATACCCTGTGTGGTTGTAAGAGCGATGAGACCGGGTCTCGTGCCCACGTACAGGTGTGCGTGTTATCTTTTGATTATCATCAATTATGCCATCCATTGAGCAATACCAGCACACGAGACGGCCAACTTAAAATCACCGCGTACGGGCGGAGTATCCTGAGGGCACGCAAGCTCTTCTCTCATTGTGGTCCACCTGTTCGAAATCATCACCGGTCGGTATTATCAACTAAATATTGACACAGGTGTGCTATAACTATCGTGGGAAGCAAAGCAATGCTGACGTTTCAGGCATTCGCCCTTCATCAGCCCGACAGAATTCTCTTGCTTGGACGAAGGGCGAACCGCCCAAACGTGATCACCATTGTGTTTCCCACCTTGGGTTAATAAAGGTATCATTTTCCCGCACGCACGCACAATCCAGGTGAGAACCAGGGTTAAGCAATGGATTCACTGTCTGTCTGTCCATCCGTCGGTCAGCCCAGGAACGTCGGTTTAGGATTGAGGAACAACTGGATTTCAATGAAATGTTACATTTTAACCACAAATCAGAAAACTAACCTGTAGTTAGTTTATTAGAAATATGGCCCATGAAAATGAAATATATGTGTGTATGTATATATATATATATGTGTGTATGTATATATATATATATATATGTGTGTATGTATGTATATATATATATATATATATATATATATGCATGCAGTAAGGGAGGAGTGCAGTAAGGGGGTATATATATATATATATATATATATATATATATATATATATATATATATATATATATATATATATATATATATATATATATATTTTTATATTTATTTATATATATATTTATATATATTTATTTATATATATATTTATATATATTTATATCTATATATTTATATATATATACGGTTTTGAGATTTGCACATATTGATCATGAAAGGTTAAAGGGTTGCCCCCCCCATAGTTAGTCCACGAGCAACATGTAGGCCCACTTGTAGTATTAGTTATGTCGTAGTATGTGTAAGTATAGGCCATTTCCGCTATTAATATCTGCGTTGTGTAAAGACATGAGTTTAGATCCCATTCATTTTGCGTTCATCCTCCAATTCCACCTCTATGGGCATAATTGATCCCGCGCCCCATTTGGCTGACCCGCTCAGTTTATTACGCTTTGGCTGCCCGCAGCATTTGCTGCCCTTTGCTTGCTCACTAGTCGAATAACACGAGGTAGGCCTAAGAAGGAGGAGCGCGAGGTCGGGGTGGGGGCGGCATCAAGGCGGAGCGTCAGAGGCGATGACGGTAAGAGCCACCAGCCAACCAGGGCTCGAACGGCATGGCATGAGAGGGCGTGGAGAGGCGCGTCTGGTGAGTTCTAGAAGGTTCGCAGGGCGTGCCTATATAAGTCACTGCACAAAGCCCTTGAACAGGACTCGCAGAGAAAGGACTTGTAATGACTTATCAGGAGGACTTTTTGGGAGAGCACTTACATCGGAGGACTTGAGGGGGCGAGCGCATTGTGAGCACTTGGGAGAATTTACGAGCCGGACTTTGAAGGAGAACTTGACTCGCATCACTCGCTTTGAGGTTTTGAACTGTACCTCGCGGTATAACGTACGTGCCAGAGGAAAGGAAGAAGAGGCGTTGAGTACACGGCTGCAGCCAGACACGCCGGGGGCGAATAGCACCTACTTCAGCCACGCGAGTAAACGCGGTAATAGCCTGCCAGTGATTAACCGTCAGAGCCCACACCCTGCCGTTCACCCCGTAATAACCTTGTGCGTCCAAACGACACGCGGAGAGCTCCTGCCTTCTCTACTTACCATCTGCACTGGACGAGCCGGAGACCGGAGGGAACTGCACGAGAGCCATCCTTGGACGCGGACCATGATCCTGCAGCTGCAAACCCCGTGTGAGTGTGTGTGTGATGGGCCCATTTGTCCTGGGTAGTAAGTAAGACTGTTTAAGGCTGCACTGTGTCCCCTTTTTCTCTGAACCATTGTGAATAGTGTAAATAAATCTGTTCTTCCTTTTTCCAATTCGACCGCTTTTGTGATTTATCCATTGACTAAGCGTGGCACAAATAAAATCGCTAGAACCGGGTTCACCATCTAAACGGCACGGATCGCGTGTACGCACCGCTCGGCGTCTCAACACGCGTGGTTCGTGCGGGGCTTATTTCCTCGTTTCAGGGCAGCGCGAGTAATTAGGTAACAGCGAATCCTAGTCCTAATACCTTATTTCGCGCTGTCCGGGAAGGACGTCATACGTCCCGGGTCCCACCAGGCCAGTCAAAGACAAGGGGACTAATCCCCCCTTGGTAAGAGGAGAAGGCCGGCGTCGAGATCCGCAGCATTTGGTGTCAGGAGTTTGGATTGGGACCCGAAGTGCGCTTAACGCACTTGAAAATTACGAGCGACCAAAATTTAGTTATTAACATCTAAATTAAATTCGTGCCATGGCTAGCCAAAGCGGTCGGATGCCGGTGGGGGTAAATTATGAGGTAGAGGGAGAAGAATTAATAACCCAGGACCCCCGGGAAGAATTGGGAGAAATGGAGGAGGACATTAATGAGGGTACAGCAGTAGAGGTAGCAGGGGAAGAAAATGGCGGCACCTCACACGTGGCAACAAAGGCCGCCCCCACTGCGCAAGTGGGGGTTATGGACATGCAATCCTATATGGGCACCTTCATGGCGCAAATCATGAAAGAAATAAGGGAAATGAAAGAAATGATGGGTGCCCAAAAGAATGACATAAATAAATTCAATGGGAAAATGGACCTCCAAGAGAAAAAGATGGACACCTAAAGTGACAAAACCACCCGAGAAATGAAAGTAGGTTATTGGGGCTGGAAAACAACATGGGGGGTCCAATTGAAGGAAATGGGGGGCCAATTGAAGGAAATGGGGGACAAATCCGCCCGGGACATAAAACAGATGGGGGATCGATTAGAAGAGGTAAAAAACGGGCTGGAAAGCAAAATGGACACCCGAGGGAAGTTAATAAAAAAGATGGGGGAGGACATAAGGCGCAGGTCGAGCGGGAAAGTCGCCTTGGTACGCCACGGGGTAACGCGATGTGAGGAACGTGTGGAGAGCGGGGTAGAGCAGAGCGCGGCTAAAATGACTGGGGATAACGAAATAGCGACACGGGGTGTGGAAAAGCCGACGGCCGCCGAATTAGAAGAGAAAATTTTAAGCACGCCGGCGGTCGTTGGGCTAGAAAAATAAAAAGAAATTATAGTGGAAATTGGGGACGAAGAAACGGCAAAAGCAGAAATTAAATCGGAGATGGTGATGGAATATGTGCAAAGTCTGTATTCACATCGTGATGTCGTGCTGCCTAACCCCAATGAGAGTTTGCAGGTGCTGCTGCGGAAAAGGGTCCCGAAGGTGAGTAGGAGCGTGTATGGTGCGAAAATGTTTGGCGCGAAAATATTTTTCGCGCGCTTGGGATCCAGACGTAACCCGGGCGCTCGTGGAAGGTCCGTGGTGCAATGTGTGAGGGTGAATGGCGCGCGTGTGCGAACAGCACCGAAGCGCGAGGGTGTAACAGGAGAGTGTGTTACAGAGTGCGAGGAGGAATGCACAATGGAGTGTATGTGGGAAGAGTGTGAAACAGAGTGTGCGATGGCCGAAGAGAGTGTGCGAGAATGCACACCAGAGCGTGTGGCTCATGAGCATTAGATTAGGGGAATGGCAGTGACATGCACATGGAGGGACCAGCGATGGTTACCTCCATGGGGCACCGAAGCTAGCCGAGGGCGGGCTAGGTTAATTGTTAGGGATTTAGATGACGGTAGAGGACAAGATTTAAGTAGTGACATTTGTACAGGTAGAGGGGACGTCGAGAGATTAGATGGTTGATAATGACGAGGGAGTGCATAGTTTAAGGGAAGATGGGGAAGCACGAGTTTTAGGGGAAGTAGTCAGCTAGATGATGCTGTATGTGTGAGGATTTGTGTATTGAGCAAATGAGGAATTGGTTGAGAATAACCGTGTGTGTGAGGATCTGTGTATTGAGAAAATGAGGAATTGGTTGAGAATAACCAGGGATTGTGTATTGAGCAAATGAGGAATTGGTTGAGAATAACCAGGGATTGTGTATTGAGCAAATGAGGAATTGGTTGAGCACAAAAGGTGTGCGAGAGAAGTGGTGTGCGAGATAAATGGTGTGTGAGAAAATTTGGTGTGGAATGCTTGGTGTGAAGTAAAAGGTGTGGAATGCATGGTGCGAAGGAGTGAATGGGGGGGGAGATGGGACCCATTCACGAATACCCGGGGTGGGTAGTGTAAAGCCAGGTAGAGGGCTTAGGTAAATTGTTTGGATATTGACACCTGTGGTGCAGGAAGTGGCAAGTAGTGCTTTGGTTGGGTGCATGAGTCAGTGAATGGCTTGGCGTGTGGCTTTGTTGGTGCGTATGGTTATTGGAGCACTCCGCCACTGGTAGATTGTCGGCCAGGTGAGGCCGCTGGTAGGCTCTGGGAGCCAGTTAGGGTTGTGACTAGTTTTTCAATGGGGCCCGAGGATCCAAGAGAAGGACCCGGGTAGCCCAATGCCAAGGAGGGCATCAGAGGGGTAAAGAGCCAGGGAGGGCCTTCTCCTGTTAGGTAGTCGCAAGAGCAGGTAAGCTCGGGTGGCGACTTCAGTGGCGGAGGTGCGCAGGTAGGTAGACCTGCTAGTGGAGCCACACAACCCAGCCCCGAAATTGTGCAAGGGCACAGATTGAAAAATTGGGGAGTGAGACCCAAATTCGTAGGGCACGGCAGAGTGGTCAATGGGGAATTTGGTTTTTAGAACCACATAGTTTAAAGAGGTCGATTGGCAGGGCATGACCCCGGGTAGTTAAAAAATTAATGTCATTAGAGTAGTTAGGAAGAGAAATTCCCTTCGCGCCACCCACATCCATTCGCACTAGCTCCGCACCACCACCAAGTGACTGATTTGAGTGAGTAAGACGCATCAGGACGTGATGAGACATTGTGGGTGTTCCATTCCTTTCTTCCAGGGAGGGATTGGGAGACGAATTCGGTTTAGAGGGGGATATGGGAGACAGGACGTAGTGACGAATTTGTAAATACAGGGAAGGGCAGGGGTAGTGTAAGCTGACGTTCGGGGGTACGGACGGTTAGGGACGAGCTTGCTCTGCTCGCTCTTCCGCGCTCCTCATGCTGCATTGCCTTGTATTGCTGTGTACCTCTGTGCCCTTACCACTTTGCCGGTTGTGCTTTGTCTCTCCCCCACCCCAGGACCATTTTGGAGGTGGAACCATGCAGCTGCACCTTGCTGTACATGTGCAGCACCCCTGCTGCACTTTGCTACACATGTGCAGCTGAACTGCGAAGCACTTTGCCTTGCATTGGTTATATGCACCTTGCACCTTGCACCTTGCACCTTGCATTGCACCTTGCACCTTGCATTGGTTATAACTTTGCTGCACGTTCGCAGCACTTGCTTCTGCAGACACTTTGCTGCACATTACCACATTACACATTATGGACCACAGGTTTTGTGGCCTTACACTTTGCTGTGCAGCACTTTGCTGCGAACTCACCTTGCATCTTCGGACCACATGTTTTGAGTGGCATCAATGTCACGCAGTTGGACCACATAGGGTTGGCCCTGCTGGCAAAATGAAAACGAACACACTTTTTGTACATTTTTATTATTGCTGTGCTCGGAAAGAAGAACTGTAAGTTTTATGCACACAGAATATGCAGGAAGCAAGAAGAAGATGCCAGACAACAGCAGAAATGTGAAATGTGAACTTTTGAAATGTGTTTTTGTGCATTGCTGTGCTTTTCTCTTCCCCTCCAATCTTCTTTCCAAAAAGGACAGGTCCTGGGTCATAGAACTGTAAATAAGGTTAGGTTTTGTGCTTGTAAAGAAAATGCTGCCCACCGGTTTTATGTTTAGTTTGAAAACCATTCCGCAATTCGGTTAATTGTGGGCGTGAGTCTGTCAGTTAGCTACTCAACGCAGTAGGTGGGACATATTTAGTGTTTTAAAACTGTCGCATACATGGGTTAGAGTAAATGTTTGAGGGAACCACATCTAAGTGTCACACGGAATTAAAAGTTAGTCCCAACTTTCTCAAAACCGGTCGTTCCAGTTTTTGCAGGTTCGACTCGGGGACGAGTCTGACGAGGGAGGGGGGCAGTGCTGTGGTTTTGGGTCTGTCAAGTGAGCCTAATAAAGGTTAAAGTTTGCCCCCCATAGTTAGTCACACAAGCAACATGTAGCCTCGCGATAGTATAGTTATGTCTTAGTATTTGTAAGCTTAGTCCTTTTCCTTTGTTAGTTCTGCGTGGAGTAGAGCCAGGAGAATAGGCCCTACTTCTACCGATCATTCTACAACTGTAGGCTCGATCCATTTTGCTAAACGTTGGTTGATCATTGGGCGAGTTAACACGAGGCAGGCAGCTGCATGGTTCCACCTCCAAAATGGTCCTGGGGTGGGGGAGAGACAAAGCACAACCGGCAAAGTGGTAAGGGCACAGAGGTACACAGCAATACAAGGTCAGGAGGACCGAGGCGGAGCGGCAGAAGCGATGCCTGTAAGCATGAGCCGCCATTCAGAGCTCAGAGGTGGTAACGGCGGCGTTGCGTCACAGGGCGTGGCAAGAAGGATCGAGAGTGTTCCAGAAGGTTCGGGGGGCGTAGCTATAAGACCCGCTGTGCGAAAGCCCTCGACAGGACTTGCTGCGAGAGAGAAAGATAAAGGACTTGCTGCGAGAGAGAAAGATAAAGGACTAGCGCGGGAAAGCCGAGAGCAAAGGAGAACTCGCTGCAGTTGATGAACTTCACGCACTTGCACGAGAGTGGTACAGATACGCGGGCGCAGCCAGACGCGCTTGAACCGAATACCGCACATTTGAGACGCGCGAGTGAGAACGGCTGAGTAACCGCCAGCCGCGCTAAAGTCCGCCCCTTGCCGTTCTGCCCCAACATCTGCTTGTTCGGGAGACGCGCTACGAGTCCCTGCCTTCGCCTGCCACCATCTTCGCGGGACGTGCCGGGGCCGTGGAGAGCCGGACGGGGACCATCTCTGGACGACCACGGCGACGCGTTGGGAAATATCTACCCTTCTGCAATTCCCTGTGTGAGTGTGAGATGGGCCCGTTGTCCAAGGGATAAGTTAAGACTGCTTCAGGCTACTCTGTGTCTCTGCGTCCTTGAACCTTGTATATACGTGTGGGAAATAATTAAACCCTTTGTTCTTCCTTTCTTCCTGATTCGACCGTTTCTGTGGTTTCTTCGATTGGCTAAGCGTGGTACGGCTAGAACCGCTCCAATCGGGTTCCAACATCCAAGTAACTGCGCGGACCACGTGTACGCAATCCGCTCGGCGTACTCAAACCACACGTGGTTCGTGCGAGGCTTGTTTCCTCGCTCCCAGGGCAGCGCGGGGAATTAGGTACGAGCGAGAAGTGGTCCCGAAACCCTTCTCCACGATCCGCGATCCGAGCCGTTAACAAAAGGACTAAACCCGATTAAAAGCGGTTGTCCAAATCGTGCCACAGGTACTCAATTGGAGACAGGACAAAAGCGATCGTGTGAGAATGAATCAAAAAGAGTAAAGGAAGAACACAGGTTTATTAATTATGTACACTAAATGAAGAGGAAACGAAAGGCAAAGAATATACAAAGAAGAAGAAGAAGCAGGACACAGGGCAGCCTTCTACAGTCTTACTTCGCAAGCACCCCAGACAGAATGAACACACTTACACTCAAAGGGATGGAATGGCAGGAAAGGCAGGAATGGCAGGAATGGAGTCGAAGGTCCAAGCAGATGGCACAGGCGTCGAGGTCCGCTCCAGGTCGCACTCCGGTCCACGCTCCGGGCTTGAGCAAAAACCCGGCGGCAGCTGCACGTATGGTTTGCACGCGGTCGGACAATGCCAATATATTTCTCGGGGAAACTGGCCTCCTGCTTATGTAATAGGTGAACACCGCGCTTCTCTCCTCTTGCTCGAACCTCTGGTGTCGC